>NC_026006.2:14174842-14372651 GCF_000442705.2 Elaeis guineensis | reverse complement strand
TTGACTCTTATCGGGTTTGATCTTTTTGGTCTGACACTGCACAGTTGTCCTAGCCTGAACTTGCACCTTCTTCACTTTCTTCTTCTTGTTCTTCTTCCCTTTCTTAAAGGGTCGAGAACCAGAAGACGAACCTCCCACTAAGTTCACCGACTCCTTATGGAGTTGGTGATCCTTCTCAAAGTTCTGAAGTAACCCCAGTAATCCATGGTAGTTTACTTCAGGCTTTGTCATTCTATAATGAGTGAGGAATGGGAGATAAGACTTGGGCAGCGAGTTCAGTATTGCATCTTTCCCAAGCTGCTCATGCAAGGGAAAGCCGAGCTTGCTCAATCATTCCATCAGCTCGACCATGTACAATACATGATCAGTGACAGAGGCACCATCCCGCATTTTGGCGTTGAAGATGGCACAACTAGTCTTGTGCCTCTCCACGTCATCGGGTGTGCCAAAGGCATCCTCCAACACTTGAAGCATGTCCTTTGGCTGAGCCATCTCGAATCTGCGACTGAACTCGTCGCTCATAGCAGCCAGCATGATACAGCGCACCGTGGTCCGGTCACTGAGCCACTTCTGGTAAGTGTCTCTGACTGTTCCACGTGCATTGACAGCTGGCTCCTCAAGTGCAGGATCCATTATCACATATAGGATCCGTTCATGCTCCAGGACTATCTTCAACTTTCGGTACCAGCTACCGAATTGGGTCCCACCAACTTATCATTGTCCAACAATGATCGGAGCGATAGGGAAGTGGCCATATTGCACAAAGAAAACCATAACCTAATTAGTAATTGATTCATTAAACCTAAAGATTTGGACTTTAATCAAAAGGTTTCTCCCACTATTTTATTCGAATTGGTAGCCTCTACCTTCAATTCGAGGAATTACCCTAATTCCTTAGCGGGTACTAGAATCCACTTAGACTGCACACAAGCCCAACGTTGGTTGGCCAACCCATGTACATCTAAGGGTAGGTTCATAACCAATTGTTTCTCTAAACAATTTCTAGTAATTTTAATTTTGCCTCAGAAACCTAATCAGTAGGCTTTGGCCTCCACTGTAAGGATCCAGTTAGGTCCAACCATTAACATGATCATACTTGGTGTATCTAACCAACGAATATTAAGCCCAACTTTGGTTGGCTCACCTAACCACCATTAGAGAGATACTTCCAAGTCGTCATATGATGAGTGATAATTCATTAGTCAACAAGCACCAGGCCTTTGGGTCTGCAATGATTATTGAGTTCATGGACTCATTATCAAACACCTTAATGGGAGGCTATGACTCAGTTATCTCCATAACTTTATCATTTTAAGGACCTAATAATTTTAGAGAATTTAAATAATTAGAGGATGAGGTCAGATGAACCAGCTTATCATGATCCTCCCACTGGCTTCACCAAGTCAGCTTAAGGGAGACCAGGGCTGGTCTAGGAGCACCTAAATCAGTCACACTAATTTACCTAGCTGACATGGGTCAGCTCGAATAGTCAAGTGATCCGATCAAAACATAATTTCACCAAGAGGCCAGGTAAGTTCGATCAGTGGGAGGGTCTGCCAAAGCTTGCCTTAGACACCATCAGAAATGGCCAGGTAAGCGGGCTCCCAATTAAAAACCACCGGTCTAGTTTACCTTAGACACCAACTGGTTTAATTAGTTTCGATTAGATCAACCTAACAGTTCGTGCTAGACCGCTTAGCCAAGAATCAAGTCCATTTGGTTCTCGTTAAAGACATGGACTTGATCAACTACAACTATTGTAATTGATCTAGAGAATCCTTGACCTAATCTAAGACAACAATTGATTAGATTTAGTCAATTCTCTAATTAAGTCATCTTTAATCTAACCATAGGTCTAACCCAATTAATGGACCTAATTCCCACTAACCCATTAACCCAATGTGTTATGATTTGTGTCTTAAGTTCTTCAATTCACAATCCTAGAACCTAATCAAACAACTTCTTAATTCTTAATTAAGTTTTGGGCTGAGGGTTGGGTTCGGCTTTTCAAAAAATAATTTTTATATTTGTAAAATAATTTTACAATATGATTCTACCAATCATATTGCATGTTTGATTCATAATCAAGATGCAAGTGAAATAAACATGAAACTACTTTAGATCTAATCTAAACAGGTTCATGTAATTGAAACAATTTCAACTTTAAATAATTTCTTTGCATAAAAATTATTAACAAAGAGATTTTATTTCAGATTTAAACATCTTTTAAATCTAATAAATCATAAATTTAATCTAGATCATATCTAACAAATTTATGATTAAAGATAGATCTACACAAACTAGGACAACCTTTGCACTGTAAGGGGTAAACCTTATAGCAGGACAACCTTGCAGTTTGTGATTGATCTAAAATTTTAATTTTAGATTTAATAATCAGATTATAAATTAGATCTAATCTAAAAATAAGCATGTATAAATAATCATGTAATAAAGAACCTAGGCTCTGATACCAATTGAAGGAACCAGATCTAGGATTTCAGGGTTAGATCTTGAAACAGAGGGTTAGATCTTGAAACTTTTTCAAGATCATACAGCGGAAGACTAAAATAAATCAAAATTTATTTTCTAACATCAGAAAATCCCTAGATCTAAGATCCTATTACATGATTATTACATGGCATTAAATCAGAAATTAAAATATATAAATATAGCATGAACTACATGTTGATCATATCAACATGTTTCTATACTACATCTAATGTATGTATTAAACAATAGATCAGATCTATTACCTTGCAAGTTAGATGTTCTAACCTTGTTGATCTGGGCTTGAGGATGATGTTGCAAGCCACACATGCGTCGGCCTCTAGGAGTCGTCCACACGAGCCCACGAATCTGATCAGAAGTCCTGCTTCAGGAAATCAGCACAGTATGCTAGTTCTGCGCTGATCCTTCTTTGATGGTTGATCAGGTGCCTCCTTCTTCTTGATTTGGACTCTTCCAAAGATGGAAAGTAAAAGAGAAGTTTCAGATCTGAGACGCTCTCAGGAAACTCAAGATGGAAGGAGGAAAGATATGAAAATAAAAACCCTAGAAGAAGACCCTCTTCTTCTTCACATTTTTCTCTCTAAATGCCCTAACTTGCATCTTTTATATCTCAACGACCCAAAGGTATTTCTTCTGATTTTTGGATGGCAGAAAGGTCTCTCAAATATCTATCTCCTTCTAAAATTTCACAAAGAAACTCATCTTATATAGAGAGATATGATAGAGTCCTTGTCTAGGTCAAACACCTAGTCAAGGCTTATCCAAACATGGCAAGTTAAGGGACGCCCAACTCTTGAGCACCTCCTCCATATTTTCATGCATGGATCACCAGAAAAGGGTTCACAATGTAAACTCTAAAGGCCATGAAAATTCCAAAAAAAAATTTGGATAAATTCGGTGCAAAATTGAAAGAGTTTTGGATTTCTAAAACTCTATCTCATAGAATTCAAAATCCAAACTTATTCCTTTTAGATTTGATCCAAACCACCTTCCATGTAAGAAAGAAGAGAAGAGACCTTTTATGAACGTGAGAGAGATCTGGGAGAGGGCTTTTGTCACACAAAATAAGTGGAGATTGGCGTTGAATAAGAGAGAGGGCGTGGAGAAGGCTTATGTGGTGCAAGGTGGAATCCTAGTCCTACTAGGATTCTGTCTCATGACTTGTTTTAATTTGGTTTCCCAAACCAAATCAAATCAAAATTAGATCAATCCAATTAAAATAGGTCTTAACCCAATTAAGAACCTAATTTAATCAGATTAAATTATATTTAAATCTGATTTAATTTTCTAATCAAATTAGAAATTAGATTGACCCAAGTCCTAGTTGAACTAGGACTAGTTTTTCCTTGCACTTGGCTTATCCAATAAACCAATTGGACTTGATCCAATCAAGCCCAAACCAAATCTAATTAAATCATATTTAATTAGACTTAATCTCATCCCATTGGCTTAATCAAATTAAGCCAATTAGCAATCAAATTGCTAATCGATCCTCCTACAACACTTGCACTGGGTTAAATATCAATCGTATTGATCATCTAACCCTAGAACGATTCTTAATCGTTGATCAACCATCCGATCGGATCATGAACTCTAATGTGTGTGACCTCATAGGTCCAAACCTATGCCGGTAGCATAGGAATAAATTCCTATACCAATCGAAGTGACCGTCTAGCAATGGTACCCGACGATCGGATAGGTCGAATGTGTAGAACAACATCCTTAGAACCCATGCGGATATAGTTTTCATATAATTCATCCCCTTGACCAAAATGATCATAGGACACCCCAGAGTTTAACTGTCAACTCTGATCAGGTTGTCCACATTGTATTTCAAAATATCAAATCCATCTGATGGATTACCCTGGCCAAGGTTTTGCTAAATTGAAATACAGCGACTCATTCTTCTCCAACTCTTGGAGTGGTCAATCCCATCTCGATCACACTCTGACTTCGCAAGTACTTGACTGTGCCCAGAAGCCTTTCGTCCCTGAATTAGAAATTCAGTTAGTCCAGTACCAAAGCACAGTGAGTTGCTAGCAAGTCACTGAGGCGATCTCAGGTCTAAGGGACACTTATACCTATATCCCATCAGAGATATTCTCGATAGTAGAATACTCTGGAGTTGGTCATGTTCAATGATGATGTACCCTTACATCTCACCTGTATGCCATATCAGTATCTCCACACTCCTTGGTTAAGAGGATAACCAACCCATATGGCCTACAGCGACCTATGCTCGATAGAAGCTGTCGTCCTTATTAACAGCCGATCATTTGGTCGTGAACAGTTTTAAGGACTAATCGATAAATCCTCTCTTTATCGAACCTAAATAGTCCTAAGGACTTCATCATAACAACGGAGTTCATTAGAAGATGAAAACTTATGATGAGGATGCCAAATATATTTTATTTATTAACAAATCAATTACAATACTTGGTTGCTCAACCGTCAACAGCTTGACGATTGGCTTTTTGGGACACATTTTCCAACAGGAGTTCCTCCGGAGTACGACCTGGAGCTGCCTGGCCCCTCCGACCGGGCTAGCACTCCCCCACCCGATTATTTTTGCCTATATCAGGAGGTGTTCCGTGTCGGACTCCGGCTTCCGCTTCCGTCCTTTGTTGTCGCCCTCTTTCGCTTTTTAGACATCTCTTTGGCTTCTGTTGCTCCAAATTCTTTTAGGTTTTTGATAGGGTTTCTCTCCCTTTGCCACGTAGTCGAGGTCCAACCATCCCTCTCTCTGTTTAGTCACTTCTATACCTTCAAGCATCATCCTTCGATGAAGGACTGGTAGTATTTCTCCCCTCAGTTCGGCAAGAAAGGGTTGCTGAAAGGTGCCCCCTCTTTGATCCATAACTGGAAGGGAAAATACCTCTTCGTCCACTGCCCGACCCTGAGGCTGGGCCTGCCCCCTTGGGGCTCTCTGAGGGATTCTGTCCGTCGGGCCCCCAGCCTGAGGGAGGACGACCTCCGGGCTGTCCAAAAGCTTCTCGCCTATTCCGCTCCTTCCCTTCCCAACCTTCTGAGGGAGCAATTTTTGTTCAACATTGGCCTGAGCCCCCAGGATCCTGCGAGTACTTCATCTCTTCCTTTCTCCTCTTTTCTTCTGTCCTTCTTCTTTCTCTCTCTTTTTTTTTTTTTTTTTGATTTCTGACCTCTCTCTCCTTTCTTCTTTTCTTTTTTTTTTTTTTTTTTTTAAGGAATGGACGTCGAAGCAGCACAGATGCTTGCTAGGGGCCTCAAGGCCCACTAAAGAAAGGGTGCCGCATCCTCCAGATCGGCAAAGAGGGCCAGGGTGGAGGAGTCGAGCTTGGTCGCACCCGTCCAGACGGCTCCAGTGATCGACATTCCCTCGAACGCCGAACCTACGGCCCCCCGGGCTTCTTTGAGGAGTCCACCGACTGGGGCTCCCGTTTTGGGGGTCCGCCCCATGGAGGCGCCCGTAGTCGAGAGGGGGAAGAGGAGAAAGTCGGTGGCCCACAGGGTGAGTAGCCGCCGAGCCACCACTGACGAGTCCCTCTGTTCTGAAGAGGAGCCGGAGAATCCCTTCAATGACAGGGACTTGATCAGGCGGTTGATCGACGGCTGCATCCTGCCCGAAGTCGTCGAGAGGATCGACCACGCCGATCCCGAGTAGCGGGTTTGGGACTCCTTAGGGTCCTTCCTCAAGGTAAACAAATCTTCATTTAACCGGCTATTCGGCCCTTGTTCTGATCCCCTTGTCGCCCTTGCAGATTGGGCACCAGCTCCTCGCCAATATCGAGGCGACAAACCAGGCGAGGAGGGACGCCGTCCAGGTGGAGGAGCGTTGTCGGGCTGAGGTCGCTCGCCTCAAAGAAAAGGCAGCCGAAGTAGTCGTCCTCCAAGAGGCCCTGGAAAGAGAGAAACAAGCCCGAGAGGAGGAGAAGCAGACCTTGGAGGAGACGGTGAGAAAGGCGAAGGCCGAGGTCGCCAACTTGGCTGAGCAGATTCCAGTCCTGGTTTCGGAGGTCAGGGTTCTCGCGGTAGAGGAATTCAAGACCTTCGCGGAGATGAGGGACTTAAATGTTCAATTCGGCCAGGAGGCATTCATCAAGGGGTTCGAGCTCTGCCAGGAGAAGGTGGCCAGGAAATTTTCGGAGCTCGACCTCAGCTTCCTAGGTGAGGAGTCTGAAGATGAGGCCGGTCCCTCTCCCACTACCACTGCTACCGCAGCCCCCCTTTCAGGAACGCCGAGCTCTCCAACTCCTGCCCCTGAGGTCTGAGACCTCCAACCTTGTATTTTTATTTTACCACAATTTTTCTCTTCCTTTTTATCTTCAAGAATCATCCAATCAATAAAGTTGAATTTCTTGTCGTGGGTGGCCTCTCCCTCCTTCCTTTCTTTTCTCTGCTTTTCTTTCTGTGATGAGGCGCGTCTTGACGCTTTTGCCTTCCGATGGCAGTGCCCTGCCAAAGCACTTCCCCTACCCTTGGGGATTCCGCTGAAGTCGACGATCCAGTGGCTAAAGAAGGAAGTCCTTCACTTGACAAAAAAGTCAAAGAAGATGAAAGGCGAGCTTTGCAGATTGAGGGAGGGTCACTCTGAAGCCACCACGGAGGCCACCTGCTTTTGGAATCTCCACGTGAAGGGGATCATGGAGTATAGTTGGAGGAAAGCGGACTTCGCGAAGGAGCTTGAGGAATGCAAGAAGAGCACCAACGGCCGAATTTGGGCTCAAGCTGCCAAGATTAGTGCTCTCAGGGTGGAACTGTCGGCGATCAGCCAGCTGGGAGGAAGTTCGTTCCGGCTCTTGGTTCGGGCCGACGGCGACCGGGAGTGGTCGAAGAAAGTCTCCGACCTTCAGCAGCAGCTTCAGGACGTCGAGGTGAGCCACGACATGGATCGGGCCGGTTGGCGCAGGCAGGCAGAAGAATATAAAGGGAGACTCAGGGTGGCGACCGATGAAGTCGCCCATCTTCAGAGGCAGCTGGCTGACAGGGCTCAACTGACTTCTGCCCGAGATTCTAATGAACTCCAGTCCCTGAGAGGAACCGTCGAAGGGCTTTCTATCACCCTTGGAGAAAGGATGGTCGAGCTGCAGCAATTGAAGATCCAGCTGGCATACGGGCAGCAGGCCGTCGCAGACGTGGAGGCAAAATCTGAGGTCCTGAGAAAGAGACTTCGAGAGGCAGAGATCGAGGGCCAGCGACTTCGTTGGGCGCTCCAAGATGCACTGCTGAAAAGGAGAGAGCTAGAAGAAGAAATTGAGAATCTAAGGCAGTCCTGGATGAGGGGTGGAGCTGATAATTCTAAGTCGGAAGGAGCAGAGCTTCCGTAGGGCTCTTTTTTAGCCTTCTGTCTTTTCATGTATATACTTTTCCTTTTGTTGTTTTGTCCCGCTTTTGTCGTTTTGCTTTTCTTCCTTTGGCCTTCTGGGCTTTGTGGTGTATATTTCACAAATGAAATGAAAAAGAGATTTTGTGTTACCTCGTTCGCATATTGTATTAAATTGTTGTCCGTCAAACTTCTCTGGTCGTTCGACTCGTCCGACGTTGACGTCATTGGAGGGTGCCCAGTCGTCGATGCGCTGGTTTGCTTTCCTCATCATTCATGGCCGCAGGCTTGAGCTTGGTGGTCCGAACTTCGCATTATTTTGGAGATGTCGCAGTCTTCTTGACCTGTGTCGAGAGCCTTTTTAGAGGCCGGAGGGGCGTTTGGTAGGAACTTCCCATCTTTATTGAGACGAGATTTCTTAGGTCTTTAGTGTGGTTTGTCCTTCATCTATTTTCGATGTAGCTCGTCGCTCTTCCTCTTTAATTTCTCTCCTCTTTTCAGAGTGAGGGCCCTCCCTTCGCTTTTTGCGGGGTTGCGTAGGAGTGTGAAGGTGCTGCTGGGGGCTTTTCCCCTTCATCCGATCTTGTCATGCGGCCGGGTTTCGTTACCGTCAGGACGAGGTTTTCCTCCTATTCCCAACGGGGCCGCGGGGGCACATAAGGGCCATTGCAAGGGTCTCTCCCCCCATCCGGTCTAAAGGAACCGGGCCTTCGACTTTGCTCACATGAGGACGAGGTTCTCCTCCTGTTCCTGACATGGCTGCGGGGGCACATTAGGATGTTGTAAGGCCTCTCCCCCCATCCGGTCTAAAAGAACCGGGCCTTTGGCTTTGCTCATGTCAGGACGAGGTTCTCCTCCTGTTCCTGACATGGTGTGGGGGCACGTTAGGATGCTGTGAGGCCTCTCCCCCCATCCGGTCTAAAAGAACCGGGCCTTTGACTTTGCTCATGTCAGGACGAGGTTCTCCTCCTGTTCCTGACATGGCTGTGGGGGCACGTTAGGGCGTTGTAAGGCCTCTCCCCCCATCCGATCTAAAAGAATCGGGCCTTTGACTTTGCTCATGTCAGGATGAGGTTTTCCTCCTATTCCTGACATGGCCATGGGGGCATGTAAGGGCGTTGTAAGGCCTCTCCCCCCATCCGATCTAAAAAAATTGGGCATTTGACTTTGCTCATGTCAGGATGAGGTTTTCCTCCTATTCTTGACATGGCCGTGGGGGCACGTAAGGGCATTGTAAGGCCTCTCCCCCAATCCAATCTCAAGATAATCGGACTTTCATTTTAGTTATGTTAGGATGAGGTTCTCCTCTCGTTCCTAACATAACTCTATTTTAATTATTTGAAGGGGTTATACCCAGTCGTGACAAATCCATGCCAAATGGGAGGAGCATGCCAAGTCGAAAGGAATTTAGATTCAAGGCGAAATCATGAGCGATACATTTACAAGTTTCCCGAGTTCCATGGTTGTGGGAGGTCTACTCCTCCTGGAGGCCCTCTAGCGATGGAGTCGATGGTCCCGATTGGAGGCCGATCTCCGGGCTGCTCCTCCCTCCTTGGCGGTTCAGGTTGTGGCAGGGCCCTTGGCCGATCTTCTCTGCCCTTAGGCCGACGTCGGATGAACCTGTCAAGTCGACCTCGCCGGATGAGCTCCTCGATCTCGTCTCGGAGCTGGATGCATTCCTTCATGTTGTGGCCGTGGTTGCGGTGGTAGAGAGAACTTATTAGGGTTGCACTTCTCGGGGTGTGTGCGCATCCTCTCTGGCCTAGGAAGCTGCTCCCTGACCTCCATCAGTACCTGGGTCTTCGAGGCATTGAGGGGGGTGTAGTTGCGGAACCTTCCCGGTGGAGAACCCTGTCGAACCCCGCGATCCAAACTCCTCTGCCTGCATACCCGAGGCAGAGTATGGGCGTGCTTGTGCCCAGGAGGGGATCGAGAATGCGGCCGAGCTTCTCTCGACCTTTTTTCGACTGCGGGCTTACTCGAGTCTCCCGCCTGCCGCTCTCTCGCGATCTCCTCATCCTTCATTTTGAAGGCTTCTTCCACCCGGTCGTACCCTTCAGCCCGAGCCAACAAATCAGCAAAATCCCTAGGGTACTTCTTCTCCAGGGAGAACAAAAGGTCATTCTTCTGAAGGCCACCCTTTAGAGCGGCCATTGCGATTGACTGGTCCAAGTTCTGGACCTCCAGTGCCGCGATGTTGAAACGGTTGATGTAGGCCCGAATGGACTTCCCTTCCCTTTGCTTGATATTGATGAGAGACTCCGAACCTTTTCGGGGGCACCGGTTGCTGACAAAATGGGCCACGAATTGGTGGCTCATCTAATCGAAGAAAAAGATGGTACCCGACTTCAGAGTCGAGTACCAGTTTCTCGCCGCTCCCTTCAAGGTGGATGGAAAGGCTCGGCATAGAATGGCGTCGGGAGCGCCATGAAGCAGCATCATCATCTGGAAGGCTTCCAGATGATCAACCGGGTCTGAAGTCCCGTCATAGCTTTCGAACTGAGGGAGTTTGAAGTTTGACGGGATCGGTTCCTACATGATCATTTGAGAAAAGGGAGGGTCAGTGCAAATATTCTCACCATAAGTGGGGGGAGCATGGCGGAGTTCTTCAATCTGTCGGTTCATCTCTTGGAGTCTCCGGTCTAGGAAATCCTCTCGACATCGAGTCTCGAGGGTCCTCTGGCAGAATGGGGGCAGGGATCTTCCAAGGGTGGAGTCATGATCCGATTGAGGGCTCTCCACCCTCGGGTTCATTTTCCCAGGAAAGACGGGACGGCTGGCCCAAGTGGCCCGCCCCGCCGTCGGATTTTGGTGTTCCGACGACACCCTTTCCAGGCGCACTGATGCCTGCGGCTGCTGCTGCTGCTGCATAGCCTGCACAGCTTCAGTGAGGCCTCTGACCTGCTGCGCTAGCAGATCAAACTGCTCCGCACCGACTGCCATCACCGGAGGAGGAGGAGGAGGTTGGGAAACAGGAGGTGAGGTCGGAGCCTGAGATCTGGCAACGGAGGTTGTGGATCGTCATGTTGATGCCTTACGGGGAGGCATCGAGCAAGGATCGAGTGGAGAAAGGAGGAGGAGATGCCAGAAGAAATGCCCGGGGGCGGTCCCGCTGAGCGCTCCTTTAAGAATAAGGATACTGCGAAGACACACCCCTTCCTCTAGCGCCAATCCTATTGGTGCAAAAATCCACTTGCGCTGGAGAAGCTGGAGTCGAGGGAGTCAGGGTCACCGTCGGAACCTGCAAAAGAAGTCTAAACCGGAGGTGGGGTTGCTTCGGCAAGATCCTCCGACGCTCAAGTCAGTTCTCTGCCTCAAAAAGAATGGAGTGCTCGAATAGAAATTTTAGCAGAGTTTCTAGGTAAAAAATGAGAGCTTATAGCATAACGTATCTGGGGTTCCCCCTTTTATAGACAGAGGGGGCAACAAATTGATAGTGATGCCTGTAACCGTCTGGTAGTGGGCCACCCAGAGTCAGAAAAAGTTTATTACGGAGAGTAGTGGGGTGGACCCGTGGCTACTACCGGGGTGTGCCACATGGAGTCTGCCACGAGAAGCGGAGCGGTGCCCGTTGTCGCGACTTGCCAGAGGATAGAAGAATCACACGGTATCTGTCGTAGGAAGTGGAGCAGGACCGTGGCCATTATTACGGCCTGCCAGAGAGTGATAGAGCCACGTGGAATCCATCACAGGAGGTGGAGTAGGGTCATGGAGTGATGGAGCCGCATGGAATCTGCCGCAGGGAATGGAGCAGAATCACGGCCATTACTGCAGCGTGCCAGGGGGCGAAGGTCTACCAGCTGAAGTCCGGCTGGAGTGTCTGGCGGAGAGAGCTAATCAGCCATCTATCCAAGAGGAGCCTGGAATCTAGCTTTCGCAGGAGTTCGGATGGAGTTTTCCTCCAGTCACAGTCGGGGGTGGAGTCCGGCTCCCGTAGGAGTCTGGGCGGAGTTCAACGGCAGTCGAAATCGAGGACGAGGCCCGATTCCCATAGGAGCACGGGCGAAGTCTTCCTGCAATTAAAGTCGGGTGCGAAGTCCGGCTACCGTAGGAGTCCGGACGGAGCTTATCAGCAGCTGGAGTTGGCGACAGAGCCTGGCTCCCGTAGGAGTCTGGACGGAGTCCTTCTTGCGGTCGAAGTCGGTGACAGAGCCCGGCTCCCATAGGAGTCCGGGCGGAGCCTTCCTGTAGTTGAAGTCAGGTGCGAAGTCCGGCTCCCGTAGGAGTCCAGACGGAGCTTACCCGCAGTTGAAGTTGGTGACGGAGCCCGGCTCCCGTAGGAGTCCGGGCGGAGTCCTTCTTGCTGTTGAAGTCGGTGACGGAGCCCGGCTCCCGTAGGAGTCCGGGCGGAGTCCTTCTTGTGGTCAGAGTCGGTGATGGAGCCCGGCTCCCGTAGGAGTCCGGGCGGAGTCTTCCTGCAGTTGAAGTCAGGTGCGAAGTCCGACTCCCGTAGGAGTCCGGATGGAGCTTACCCGCAATTGAAGTTGGTGACGGAGCCCGGCTACCGTAGGAGTCTGGGCGGAGTCCTTCTTGCGATTGAAGTCGGTGACGGAGCCCGGCTCCTGTAGGAGTCCGGGCGGAGTCTTCCTGCAGTTGAAGTCAGGTGCGAAGTCCAACTCCCGTAGGAGTCCGGACGGAGCTTACCGGCAGTTGAAGTTGGTGACGGAGCCCGGCTCCCGTAGGAGTCCGGGCGGAGTCCTTCTTGCGGTTGAAGTCGGTGACGGAGCCCGGCTCCCGTAGGAGTCTGGGTGGAGTCTCCCTTGCGGTCAAAGTCGGTGACGGAGCCCGGCTCCCATAGGAGTCCGGGCGGAGTCTTCCTACAGTTGAAGTAAGGGGCGAAGTCTGGCTCCCGTAGGAGTCCAGACGGAGCTTACCCGCAGTTGAAGTTGGTGACGGAGCCCGAATCCCGTAGGAGTCTGGGCGGAGTCTTCCTTGCGATCGAAGTCGGTGACGGAGCCCGACTCCGGTAGGAGTCCGGGCGGAGTCCTTCTTACGGACGGAGTCGGTGACAGAGCCCGGCTCCCATAGGAGTCCGGGTGGAGTCTTCCTGCAGTTGAAGTCAGGTGCGAAGTCTGGCTCCCATAGGAGTCCGGACGGAGCTTACCCGCAGTTGAAGTTGGTGACGGAGCCCGGCTCCCGTAGGAGTCCGGGCGGAGTCCTTCTTGCGGTTGAAGTCAGTGACAGAGCCTGGCTCCCGTAGGAGTCCGGGTGGAGTCTTCTTGCAGTTGAAGTCAGGTGTGAAGTCCGGCTCCCGTAGGAGTCCGGACGGAGCTTACCCACAGTTGAAGTTGGTGACGGAACCCGGCTCCCGTAGGAGTCCGGGCGGAGTCCTTCTTGCGGTTGAAGTCGGCGATGGAGTCCGGCTCCCGTAGGAGTCCGGATGGAGTCTTCCTTGCGGTCGAAGTTAGTGACGGAGCATGACTCCCGTAGGAGTCCGTGCGGAGTCCTTCTTGCGGTTGAAGTCGGTGACGGAGCCCGGCTCCCGTAGGAGTCCGGGCGGAGTCCTTCTTGCGGTTGGAGTCGGTGACGGAGACCGGCTCCCATAGGAGTCCGGGCGGAGTCTTCTTGCAGTTGAAGTCAGGTGCGAAGTCCGGCTCCCGTAGGAGTCCGGACGGAGCTTACCCACAGTTGAAGTTGGTGATGGAGCCCAGCTCCCGTAGGAGTCCGAGCGGAGTCCTTCTTGCGGTTGAAGGTGACGGAACCCGGCTCCCATAGGAGTCTGGGCGGAGTCTTCCTGTAGTTGAAGTCAGGTGCGAAGTCCGGCTCCCATAGGAGTCCGGACGGAGCTTACCCACAGTTGAAGTTGGTGACGGAGCCCAGCTCCCGTAGGAGTCCGGGTGGAGTCCTTCTTGCGGTTGAAGTCGGTGACGGAGCCCGACTCTCGTGGGAGTCCGGACGGAGTCTTCCTTGCGGTCGAAGTCGGTGACGGAGCCCGGCTCCCGTAGGAGTTTGGGCAGAGTCTTGCTGCAGTTGAAGTCAGGTGCGAAGTCCAGCTCCCGTAGGAGTCCGGACGGAGCTTACCCACAGTTGAAGTTGGTGATAGAGCCCGACTCCCGTAGGAGTCCGGGCGGAGTCTTCCTTACAGTCGAAGTTGGTGACGGAGCCCGGCTCCCGTAGGAGTCCGGGTGGAGTCGGTGACGGAGCCCGGCTCCCGTAGGTGTCCGGGCGGAGTCTTCCTGCAGTTGAAGTCAGGTGCGAAGTCCGGCTCCCGTAGGAGTCCGGATGGAGCTTACCCGCAGTTGAAGTTGGTGATGGAGCCTGGCTCCCATAGGAGTCTGGGCGGAGTCCTTCTTGCAGTTGAAGTCGGTGACGGAGCCCGACTCTCGTAGGAATCCGGGCGGAGTCTTCCTGCAGTTGAAGTTAGGTGTGAAGTCCGGCTCCCGTAGGAGTCCGGACGGAGCTTACCCGCAGTTGAAGTTGGTGATGGACCCCGGCTCTCGTAGGAGTCCGGACGGAGTCCTTCTTGCGATTGAAGTCGGTGACGGAGTCTGGCTCCCGCAGGAGTCCAGGCGGAGTCTTCCTGCAGTTGAAGTCAGGTGTGAAGTCCGGCTCCCGTAGGAGTCCGGACGGAGCTTACCCACAGTTGAAGTTGGTGACGGAGCCCGGCTCCCGTAGGAGTCTGGGCGGAGTCCTTCTTGCGGTTGAAGTCAGTGACGGAGCCCGGCTCCCATAGGAGTCCGAGCGGAGTCTTCCTTGCAGTCGAAGTCGGTGACGGAGCCCGGCTCCCGTAGGAGTCCGGGCGGAGTCCTTCTTATGGTTGAAGTTGGTGACGGAGCCCAGCTCCCGTAGGAGTCCGGGCGGAGTCTTCGTTGCAGTCGAAGTCGGTGACGGAGCCCGGCTCCCATAGGAGTCTGTGTGGAGTCTTCCTGCAGTTGAAGTCAGGTGCGAAGTCCGGCTCCCGTAGGAGTCCGGACGGAGCTTACCCGCAGTTGAAGTTGGTGACGGAGCCCGACTCCCGTAGGAGTCCGGGCGGAGTCTTCCTTGCGGTCGAAGTCGGTGACGGAGTCCGGCTCCCGTAGGAGTCCGGGCGGAGTCCTTCTTGCAGTTGAAGTCAGGTGCAAAGTCCGACTCCCGTAGGAGTCCGGACGGAGCTCTTCTTGCGGTCGGAGTCGGTGACGGAGCCTGCAAGGGTCAATCCCGCTGAGAACTTCGGTTGAGGGTATTTTATACCCAACAAAGGTTATGCTCTTAAGACTGCTTGTTATGTTCTGAACTGAATTTTGAATTAATCAGTTATAAAGACTCCATATGAGATATGGACTAGGCATAAGCCGATACCTTTTTACCTTACAGTTTGGGAGTATTTGGTTTATGTCGAGTATTTGCAGACCGATTAGCTTGAATCTTGATTCTATATATATTATTTTGTAGAATACCCTAAAAAAATTTAGGAGATATAACTTCTATCTTGCTAAAGAACAAAGGTTGTTCGGCATTCCTTTTAGAAAGGGAGTACCTTGGTGAAGGTATTGATGCATTTAATGTGAAACTTATGAAGAAGAACCGATACAATCTAGTAAAATCATAGAACTGAATTCGATTAGATCAAACCCAGAATCCATTGTAAAGGCACCATTAAGGAGATTCGATAGAGTACCATATCTGTCAGATAGATACTTCAGTATCTAGGTCTGGAATGTAAACTTGTTGAACTTGATGAGAACAACAAGGATCTGATCATCTACATGGATGCCATACAGAGGTTCAACTCTGAATAATGGCTTGGAGCCATAGATCCGAAATGAAGTCTATGAAGGTCAACGGTGTATGGACGCTCGTTGATTCACTTGAAGGGTAAAGCTCATAGAGTGTAAGTAGATCTTCAACAGGATCAGAGTAGCACAGACGAGAAGGTGGAGACTTAAAATACTCATCTGATTGCCTAAGGATATTGACAGCATTATGGTATCGACCATAACAAGATATTTTCTCTTATGGTAATGCTAAATATTTTGGAGTTGAAATGTGCATTTTGATAAGTGATCAAAATGCATAGCTTCGTTGAGAATAAAGAAAAACCCTGCAAATACAAATAGATTAATAGTTCTATGAGCATATTTCTTATTATGTATATGAATGAAATTTTTTTAATCGAGAATGACATTCCTTACATTACAGAAAATAAAAGTTTCACTGTTATTATTGTTCACCACAAAGAACTTTGAGAAAAGCATCTCTCATCCTAGTGATGAAGATCTATAGAGATAAATCTAAGAGGCTGCTTAAGTTTTTTCAGTCCAACATACATAGAGTGTTTAAGTAAAATTTGTTCTATCATGTACATCATGTATGAGAACCGAATATGGTATGCTCACTAGGGTAGTGAGTGGATACTTGCAAGATCCGAGTGAGAATCACTGGAACGTCATCTTTAAGTATTTGAGAAATACTAAGGATTGGTGACTCGATTATGGAGAACCTAACTTAAAACTTATGGAGTATGACTCTAATTTTCAGTTGGACATAATAATAGAAAGAACATGTCAGAATACATCCTTATCCTAAATAATGGAGCAATTTGCTGGAATGGTTCCAAGCAGAGCAATATAGCCAAATTCAAATTGCAAGGCAGAATGCATTGCAGCATTCGATGATTACAAGGAAGCTATGTGATTGCACAGGTTCATTGGTAAGCTAGGAGTGGCACCCTCCGATGATGGTCCTGCTATATTGTACAGCATCGAAGCCATAGCTCATGCCAAGGAGCCGAAGTCCCATTAGCTTACCAGGCATTTTGCATCGCTACCATCTTATTCGATAAATCTGTTAAGATGACATCAATCTTTAGAAGATCGATAGAAAGGAGAATGTGACCAACCTATTTTACTAAAGTCTCAGTATCTAGGAGTTCTGAGATGATAAATTGAAGATGGGTATGTGATACTATACTGATTGGCTTCAGTTCAAGTGAGAGTTATTAGAAATTGTATCCTAAAGCCAATCATTTGATGATTGTGCTAATTATAAATATATATGAATTGATAAATAATAAAAATTATTTGATATTTTTTATCATAAAGATACATATTCTAATGAACTCCTATATTGTGATGAAGTCTTTAAGACTACTTTGATCGATAAAGAAGGATTTATCGCATAGTCCTTAAATTGGTTCGTAACTAAACGATATGCTATTACTAGAACGATAGTGATATCAAGTGTAGGTCATTGTGTATCATATGCGTTGATTATTCTCATAACTAAATAGTATGGAGATACTGATATAGTATGTAGGTGAGATGTAGGAGTACATCATCACAGAACATGACCAACAACGGAGCACTCTACTGTTAAGAGTAGCTCGCGAAGGGTATGGGTATAAGTGTCCCTCTGACTTGAGATCACCATGGTGACTTGCAAGCAACTCACTGTACTTTAATATCAGACTAACTGAGTTTTTAATTCAGTGATGAAAAGTTTCTGAAAATAGACAAGTACTTGTCAAGTCGGTGCATGAGTCAAGATGGGATTGATCCCTCAGAATTAGTAGCAGATATGCATCAGTGTATTTTAGTTTAGCAAAATCTGAGCTCGGATAATCCATATGATGGATTTAAAAAAGATTAAAATATAATATGGATGACTTATCTAAGATTGACAGTTAAATCTTAGGTCGTCCTCGAGCATTGGGGTCAAAGGGATGAACTATACGATAACCACACGCCAATAGGTTCTTGAATATTGCTTCTGTTAAAAAATATGTCCTAAAGCCAATCATCAACATTATAGATGATTGTGCTCCATATAAGTATATGAATTATAAAATGATAAATGTTATCTGGTAGATTCATCATAAGAAATATATTTTCTAAAATAGAACTCATATGTTATAATGAAGTCCTTAGAACTACTTTCAAAATGATAAAGGAAGATTTATTATGTGGTTCTTAAATCTTGCTCACAACCAAATAATATAATTATTACAAGGATGATAACTGTATCGTGTGTAGGTCATTGTGTGTGAAATTAGTTAGTTATCATCTTAACCAAGACGTGTGGTGACACGAGTATGGCATACGGATGATATGTAAGAGTATATTTCACTGAGCGTGACCACTTTCAAAGTACTCTACTATCAAGGATTGCTCTGATGGAATATGGGTATATGTGTCTCTCAAACCTGAGGCTGCCTCGATGATTTACAAGCAACTCACTATGCTTTGATGCCGGACTACCCGAATTTTTAATTCGGTGATGGAAGATTTTTGGATACAGTCAAGTACTTGTGAAGTCTGAGTGCAAGTCAAAATGGGATTGACCACTTCAAGTAAAATTGAAGATGATGCATCATTGTGTCTCAATTCAGCAAAACTTTGGCCAAAGTAGTCCTAGTGAGGAGTCACAAAATTTTTGAGGTTGAGACACAATGTGGACCACTCATTCTGGATTGACAGTTTAATCCAAAGTCGTCTTTGAGCATCGAGTGTCGAAGAGATGAATTATATAGTAACTATATTCACATGAGTTTTAGAGTATTGCTAGACATACATTCGATCTATCCGGATATCGGGTCTCATTGCTAGATGGTTACATCAATTAGTACAAGAATTATTCTTATGCTACCGGCTTAGGTTCAAACCTATGGTGTCACACACATAGAAGTACCTATCTGATCAAATGGTTGATCGACGATTATGAATTGTTGAAGGGTTTAATTATCAATTTGATTGATAATTAATCCTATGCAAAGGTTATAATAATTATTTACTAATGATTAGTAAATTAGAAGAATAATTAATTAACAATATGATTGTTAATTAGCTCAATTTGATTGAATAATGGAGATTGGATTAGATCTAATTGAATTGGATTCAATTAAATTGGATTTGAATTAATTGGATGCAGCCCTATTGAATAACAGGACTTTGTTCAATTGATCTCAGGGATAAACAATCAAATTAATGAGATTAGTTTGATAATAAGCTTTGATTGGATCAAACCCTATTGAATAATAGGCTTGATTAGATCAAGCCCTATTATCAAATAGCTTCTCTGAATCTATCACGAATCAATCTCTGAATCAATGGAGTTTTCATCTAACTAATTGTGATTCAATGGGAGCCTAATAATTGGGCTAGCACCCAATTAGTTAGTTTGTTATAATCAATTCCAAAATTGGTTAGGATTGGGTTCAAGAATTAGTTAGAATTTGATCAAGATCGTGAATCCTATTTGAAATAGGACTAAACCCAAACCAAATCACCCCATGTGATAATTAATTCTCCATGCCTCAAATCCTCTTTACATGGAAAATCTTTCATGCCTCTTTTTTATGTGCCTTCTCTCCTCTTCCATGAAGAAAAAGGTGCGTCCCTCCCCTCTTTCTTGTCGCCCAAAAGGAAAAGAAAAGAGAAGGGGGTGTCTAAGAGTTAGACGCCCCATATCTCAATCATCTGGTCTCTCCTCTTCTCCTCCCTTCTTGAAATATTTTTGAAATTTTTTTCTTACTAATTTTTGGGCATCAAAAAGAGACTTCTTTGCTAGTTATACAATAAAAAAATGAAGAAGAAAAGTTCTTTCCAAAAAGAGAAAGATCAAAGAAGAAGAAGGGTCTTCTTTCTTGCGTGCAGCCTTGAAGAAGAAGTTCTTCTTCCAGATTTTTTTTATTTTTTTAAGATAAAAATTATATTAAATTTAATTTTTAACATATGAATTTAGTGGAGAAATACTAGAAAAAATTTGGTTTGGGTTTGGAGATTCTTGAAGTTTTAGATCAAGAAAGAAGATGGATCTTTTTTCTTGTGCGCAGCCTTGAAGAAGAAGGAGTTCTTCTTCTAAATTTTTTTTATTTTTTTTTCAAGATAAAAATTAAATTAAATTTGATTTTTAATATAAAAATTTAGAGAAAAAATATTAAAAAATTTTGATTGGACATTTGGGGCTTCTTTGAGTTCTAGACAAGAAAAAAAAGGGAGAAGAAAAGAGAAGAACGGTTCTTCTCTTGGATCTCTCTTTTGGATTTTTCTAGATCTCAAAATTTTATATAATTTTTAGTATAAAAAATTAGATTAGATCTAATTTTTATCATAAAAAATTAGAAAATAAAAATTTTTCTTAAGGATGTGAAAGAAAGAGAGAAAGGTTCTCTCTTATGTATGAAAAATTGAGAAGAAAGAATTCTTCTCTTGATCTCTATTGTAGAGATCAGATGCATAGATCTAGAAAGAATAAGAGAGTCTCCTTATTCTTCATCTCCATCATATTTCTCTTAGATCAGTCAAAGAATGGTGTCCTTGTGAGCTAGCACTCTCGGAGAGATCGATCAATACAAAGACTTCATGTGGATACCTGTAGAGGCTGGATGCATGTGCGGCTGCCAAGCATCATCAAAAACTATCTATCATAAATTTTGGATGTTGTGATCTACTATCCATGCTCAGGTATGAGATTTTGATTTTAATTAATTTTTAGATATAATTTAAATATGAATTAGATATGATCTAATTATACTTAGATATATTTTGTACTTGTTGAATTTTAGATTTCAAATATGTATACATGCATATTAGTTTATAACATAGACCCTGTATGGTGATTTAGATTTGATCTATGCATGCATTATAGATTAAATTATTTAATCTATGTATATTCTACTATAAAATTTTTAAAATGCATGCACATCACCCACCGTATTTTCCTTCAAATGGTATCAGAGCCAGATTCATTGTGACATAAACATATATGCAATAGAGTTGAAATCTAAATTTAGCAATGTATGAGATGTATTATGATCTGATTTTAGGTATGATTTAATATAAAATTAGATCTAATACAACTTTAGATTTGATCTAAATTTTTACATATATGATATATAAATTAGATTAGATGTTCTGAGTAGCAAAGTACTTAGATTAGATAATCATCAGGCCGTTCGGTCATAGGAGCAAGTAGGATTATATGACCCTCTCTTCCCATTCAATGGGGTGCTCTTTATGGCATATAGGGGTGCCACTGTGAGGTCCCATGAAGAAGAAAGCGAAAAGAAAAAATTTACTTTCTTGCAAAATCTTAGATCTTGAAATCTTAGGTGTTGTTATATGTGATACAAGTTGCGAAGAAACTAGTTAAATCTAATCTTGATTAATCAAAATTACTTTGACTGAAAATCATGAAAATTTAGCTTTGATCAAAAAGATTTTATGATTTAATGTAAAAGGTTTACATAAAAAATTATATCATAACCTTAACCCATGTTGATGCTATACTTAATTAAGAATTAAGAAATATATTTTAGATCTAGAATTATAATTAAAGATCTAATAATATTGCATAAAATATGAGGTATGGGATAGCTCAAATTAGGTCTTTTTAATTAGGTTAGGCCTAAGGTTAGAATCAAAGACTTAATAGACTAAAAAGAGTAGTTGATCCAATCTAACCAATAGTTAATTTAGATTAGATCAAGGATACCTTAGATCAAAAATAATAGTTGTAGTTGATCATGTCCATATCTTTGATCAAATTAAATAGACCTTGATTCAGACTCAAAGGTTGAGCCCGAGTCATTAGGCTGATTAGATCGCTAGGTGACTCGAGTTGACCCATGTTATTAAGGTTAATTAGTATGACTGATTTAGGTGCCATGGACCGACTTGTCTCTAATCCTTCTCATGACTTGATAAAATTAGTGGAAGGATCTACGACATGTTAGTTGGATCCACTAGTCACTAATCCTTCTCACATCTTGATAAAGTCAGTGGGAGGATTATGACTTGTAGGTCGACTGATGTCCTCTAAGATATATTAATCAAATCTTTTAAATTATTAGGTCCATAAAATGAGCTAGTTATGGGGATAACTAGATCATAGCCTCCCATTAAGGTACGTGATAATAAGTCTAATATTTTAAATAGGCATTAGAGGCGCCACATGCCTGGTGTCTATTACTATTGAAATTATCATCCATTATATGATCATCTTATTGTACCTTCAGACCAATACTCAGGTTGGCCGAGCTACACTAGGGCCTGGACATCTGTTTTGTTGGATGCACTTGATGTTATCATGTTAATGATTAGACCTAATCAAAATTTTCAATGGAGGCACCACACGCCTGCTGAAGGGATGCTTGAGGCAAAATTGGATTGCTAGAAATTGTTTGAAGAAACAATTAGTTATAAACCTACCCATGGATGCACTAGAGTTGGCCAAGCCACACTCGGGCCTGAATGCAGTCTGTGTGGATTCTAGCACCCGCTAAGGAATTAAAGTAATTCTTCGAATTGGAGGTAGAGGCTATCAATTCGTATAAAATAGTGAGAGAACCTTTAGACTAAAATTCAAATCTTTAGGCTTAAAATAGTTCATATACTAATAGGTCAATTATTTTTTTTTTCAGAAATGATTAAAAAATAGTTGCTCTCTTCACTATTAGATAGTGAAAATGTTATCAGACCTAACTTTGATAGCCAGTATTAGAAGTTGAGTATAGTTTTTGAACAAATTGATCAATAAGTCTCAGGCTAACCTAAATAGACTTAAAAGAGAAATCAGTAAATTATTGCTGGTCAAGATGTTATATGATAACTCTTTAAAGTTTTTCCATTGATAATACTACTATCTAGGTATAGGATACCGATAGTGCAAGTTATGTTTGCAAATAGTTATAAAAGACTTCAGGATAGTCGAAGGTTTGAAAATGGTAAGAGATTTCTGAATGCAAGATATGGAAGTCTGTTCCAGTCTTAGCATTAGGAATCATCAAATTTATTTTCAATCCTAAAGATGTCATTTTAAGTGATTGTCACTTTTGTCCAATCTTATTGATAGTATCAATAAGTATGATTATTGTAATATCATTGTGAATGATACTACAATAATGAGTAGATAACTAAAAATGACATAAACTCATTGTCATAGCCTGTTAGTGTAAAGTACATATCTGACTAGCATCCTAGATTAGACAATGTTATTGAAGTCTATTTTTGGTATAGTTGACTTATTCATCTTTTATTGGAAAGCATGAATAAGCCAGTGATGTTCTAAGTTATGGTACATATTGATGTATTTACACTCATGAACATTAATGCCAGAAAAGAGCTTTACTACATTAAAATCTCTGACGATCTATCTTGATATGGGTGTGTCTTGCTTATGAAGCATAAATCCAAATCAATTGAAATATTCAAATGATTCTGTAATGAGGTAGGAAAATAAACTGCAAAGAGTATTAGAATTTATTGGTTTGACTGATGAAGTGAATACCTTTACAGTAAGTTTCGACATGTCTTAAAGAAAATTAGATTCTCTCTTAATGGACTTCTCCTGAGACATCACTATTTAAAAAGATGTCTGAAAAGGAGAATTGAATCATTAGACATGGTTTGGTCCACAATGAGATTTGCTGGTCTACCTGAGGTTATGTTTTAGAGACTACTTGATATATGCTCGAGAATATTCCAAGTAAATCGATCACCAAAACTCCATATGAGATATGCACTTGGGTAATTCGATACTTTCTTACCTTAGGATTTGGGGTGTCAAATTTGTGTGAAATATTTACAAATCGATTAGCTTGGATGTTGATCTGATAAATATTATCTAAGAATATTTATTCTACCTTTCTGATGGATATGAGATGTTCATGAATCTTAAGGTACTTTTTTTAAAAAAGAAGTTTTTTGATGAAGAAACTGATGCTGTTAAGAGCAAGCTTGGTGAAGCTTGATAGATGGAAGAATCAACTCTGACACAAACCAACAGAACCAGAGTTGATTAGATCAAATTCGAAATCCGATGTAAAAGCATCTTTGAATAGATATAGTAGAGTACCGTATCAGCCGAACAGATACTTCAATTTTTAGGTTCGAGATGGAGATTTGATCTTCCATATGGATACAATACAGGGATCTAACATTAAGAAGTAGCTTGGAGCCATTAAATCTGAAATGAAGTCCATAAAGATCAACGATGTATGGACATTCGTTGGTTCACCTGAAGGGATAAGACCCATAAGGTGTGATTGGATTTTAGATGGATAAGAGGCACAGATGAAAAGGTGGAGATCTATTAATTCTATCTAATTACCAAAAACTTTCATCAAAATTATAGTGTTGACTATGACGAGATGATTTTCTTATGGCAATCCTCAAGTCCATTCAGATTGAATCAAGCTTCTCAGAGTTAGAATATATATTTTGAATATATGGCTTCGTTAAGAATGAAGTAGAATCCTTTATGTACAAATGGGCTAATAGTTCTGTACAACCATTCTTTATACTGTTTGGATAAAATTTTTTTAATCGAAAATGACATCCCTATATTACAGAGAATAAAAGCTTGGTTGTCATCTCTATTCTCCATAAAAGTTTGGAAGGTTACAAGAACCATCTTTAAATATTTATGAAATACTAAGGACCAATAGCTCATTTGTGAAGAATCTGACTTAAAATCTATGGAATACTGATTTCAGTTTCTAGTCAGAAGAGAATGACAAAGTTATGTCAGATTGTATTTTTATCCTAAAAAGATGAGTGACATACTGGAAAGATTCCATGCAGTATTTAGAAGCAGTTTTATTTGTGATATGGAGTTCTTTATGGTATCTGATACTAGTAAAAAAGTTGTTTGGTTATAAAAATTCATCAGTATGGAGTGACACCCTTCATTGATGGTCCAATCTTTCTATATTGACAGCAGTACTGGAGCCATAGCTTAAGCTGAAGAATTGATGTTCTATCTAAGAATCAAATACTTTTTGCATTACAATCACCTTGTTCGATAAGATCGAAATAAAGTCGACCTTAGGAAGATCAGGTAAAAGGAGAACTTGATCGACCCATTGACTAGAGCAATCAGATCTAATGAGTTCGATGATCTAAAATAGAAGATGGATATTTGATACCAATCTGATTGGCTTTAGTCTAAGTGAGAGTTGTTGGAAAATATGTCTTAAAACCAATCACCGAGGTTATAGATGATTGTGCTCCATATAAGTATATAAATTATAAAATGATAAATATTATCTGACAGATTCATCATAAAGAATATATCTTCTGAAATAGAACTCATATGTTATAATGAAGTCCTTAAAACTATATTCAAAATGATAAAAGAGGATTTATTATATGGTTCTTAAATCCTGCTCACGATCAAATGATACAATTGTCACAAAGATGATAACTGTATCGAGTGTAGGTCATTATGCGCCATATTAGTTGGTTGTCCTCTTAACCAAGATGTGTAGTGACACGAGTATGGCATACGGATGATATGTAGGAGTACATTTCACTGAGCATGATCACTTTCGGAGCACTTTGCTGTCAAGGGTTGCTCTAAGGAGATATGGGTATATATGTCCCTCGGACCTGAGACTGTCTCGATGACTTGCAAGCAACTCACTATGCTTTGATGCCAGACTATCTAAATTTTTAATTCGATGATGAAAAATTTTTGGGTACAGTCAAGTACTTATGAAGTCTGAGTGCGAGTCAAGATGAGATTAACCGTTCCAAGTAAAATTGGAGATGACGCATCATTGTGTTTCAATTCAGCAAAACTTTAGCCAAAGTAGTCTTAGTGAGGAGTCACAGAATTTTTAAGATTGAGATACAATGTAGACCACTCATCCTGTGTTGACAGTTTAACCCAAAGTCATCTTTGAGCATCGAGTGTCAAAGGGATGAATTATACAGTAACTATATCCACATGGGTTCTAGAGTATTGCTAGACATACATTCGGCCTATCCAGTTATCAGATTCCTTTGCTAGATGGTTACATCGATTAGTACAAAAATTATTCTTGTACTACCGACTTAGGTTCGAACCTATGGGGTCACACACATAGAAGTACCTATCTGATCAAATGGTTGATCGACGATTATGAATTGTTGAAAGATTTAATTATCAATTTGATTGATGATTAATCATATGCAAAGGTTATAATAATTATTTACTAATGATTAATAAATTAGAAGAATAATTAATTAACAATATGATTGTTAATTAGCTCAATTTGATTGAGCAATGGAGATTGGATTAGATCTATTGAATTTGATTCAATTAGATTGGATTTGGATTAATTGGATGTCGCCTTATTGAATAACAGAACTTTCTCCAATTGATCTCAGAGATACAAAATTAAATTAATGAGATTAGTTTGATAATAGGCTTTGGTTGGATCAAATCTTATTGGATAATAGGCTTGATTTGATCAAGTCCTATTATCAAATAGCTTCCCTGAATCCATCAAGAATCAATCCCTGGATTAATGGTGTTTTCATCTAACTAATTGTGATTCAATTGGAGCCCAATAATTGGACTAGGACCCAATTAGTTAGTTTGTTATAACTAATTCCTAAATTAGTTAGGATTGGATTCAAGAATTAGTTAGAATTTGATCAAGATCGTGAATCCTATTTGAAATAGGACTAAACCCAAACCAAGCCACCCCATGTGATAATTAATTCTCCATGCCTCAAATCCTCTTTACGTGGAAATTCTCCCATGCCCCTTTTTTGTGTGCCTTCTCCTCTCTTCCATGAAGAACAAGGTGCATCCCTCCCCTCTTTCTTGTCGCCCAAAAGGAAAAGAAAAGAGAAGGGGGCATCCAAGAGTTGGACGCCCCATACTCTTGGACGCCCCATATTTCAATCATTTGGTCTCTCCTCTTCTCCTCCCTTCTTAAAAAGTTATTAAAATCTTTTCTTGCTGATTTTTGGGCATCAAAAAGAAGCTTCTCTACTGAATATACAGCAAAAAATTGGAGAAGAAAAATTCTTTCCAAAGAGAGAAAGATCAAGGAAGAAGAAGGGTCTTCTTTCTTACGTGCAGCTTTAAAGAAGGAGTTCTTCATTCAGATTTTTTTTTATTTTTTTTAAGAAAAAAATTAGATTAGATCTAATTTTTAACATATAAATTTAGAGGATAAATACAAAAAAAAAATTGGTTTGGGTTTGAAAATTTTTGAAGTTTTAGATCAAGGAAGAAGATGGATCTCCTTTCTTGTTCGCAGCCTTGAAGAAGAAGAAGTTTTTCTTCTAATTTTTTTTTTCAAAATAAAAATTAGATTAGATCTAATTTTTAATATAAGAATTTGGAAAAAAAATATCAAAAAAATCTAATTGGACGTTTAATGGCTTCCTTGAGTTCTAGATCAAGAAGAAAAGAGAAGAACAGTTCTTCTCTTGGATCCCTCTTTTGGATTTTTTAGATCTCAAAATTTTATTTAATTTTTAATATAAGAAATTAAATTAGATCTAATTTTTATCATAAAAAATTAAAAAAAAAAATTCTTAAGGATATGAAAGAAAGAGAGAAAGGTTCTCTCTTATGCGTGAAAAATTGAGAAGAAAGAATTCTTCTCTTGATCTCTATTGTAGAGATCAGATGCATGGATCCAAGAAGAAAAGGAGAGAATCTCTTTATTCTTCATCTCCATCATGTTCCTTTTAGATTAGCCAAAGAATGGTGTCCTTACGAGCTAGCACTCTCGGAGAGATTGATCAGCACAAGGGCTTTGTGTGGATACTTGTAGAGGTCAGACGTGTGTGTGGCTGCCAAGTATTAACAAAAAATATCCATCATGAATTTTGGATGCGGTGATCTACTACCCATGCACAGGTATGAGATTTTGATCTCAATTAAGTTTTAGATGTAATCTAAATATGAATTAGATATGATCTAATTACACTTAGATATATTTTGTACTTGTTGAATTTTAGATTTCAGATGTGTATACATGCATATTAGTTTATGTCATAGATCCTGTATGGTGATTTAGATTTGATCTATGCATGTATTATAGATTAAATTATTTAATCTATATATATTCTACTGTAAAATTTTTAAAATACATACACATCACCCACCTGCTTCCCTTCAGCTTTGCCATCATTCGACCTATTCGGATGTCGGGTCTGTTAGATGTGTGCCCTAGATGCCAGATCGACTGACATATTCCTGTACAAATCTAAGGGCAAAATTATAATTTTGACTATAAATGAATAAAAAGGTTATTCTTCTATCACATTATGTACATTGTGTCTGTGATACATCCTTTGAGTTAGTAGAAATATTAATTCATATTTTCAAGAGTTAAAAATTTAAGGCATGAATTTACATAACTAACTCATAAACTGCTCCTAACCATAGGATCATCACGAGGATGGTGATCGATCCAGAATGTTGGTGTACGATTGCTTCCTTAGGGTTGGTGAGTCTTGAGTCTACAGTGTGGAGACACCAGAGCGAGAGTATAGGTATTCGTTGAGAAGGAGAGTACTGAGCGTGACCACCTCGAGCAGCCATAAGGAAGTCTACCTTCTCGTCGATGACTAGCTCGATGCTGTAGTTGTGTGTCTAGTTCTTTGACCTGAGGTGCATCGACAGTTCACCTTGAGTGTGTTATAGTTTGACTACACCATAACTTGGTCTCCTAGCCATTCAAAATCCTGAGGTGTATGTTGGCTGTAGCATATCCATTGTAGGAACCAGATCGCACCAAGATGGGATCTATCAACCTCGGTAGATGTGAGGAGTAGTCCTATGATGATCGAAAGATCGAGTCCTTAAGCCCATGGCCATGGCACAGTAAAATAATAGAAAAGAGTTTTCCATTGGGGTTTCACATCGGACTCGGATCGATTGATTGATTCATATGACTAATGTTGGGTTTGACGAGTTCACCTTAACCCTAATTCAGTCGGGACTCATGATAGAGAAACTCAATCACATAGGTAGCTGCACCAAGAGGTTCGTCTTTAGTTCTGATGGGTTGCCACCATATACTACTAGGTGTCACTGATAGATTTTGGGAGCAATTAGAATAATTTTGATAATCGATCATTCTAATTATCTGAATCAGAAGAGTTCTGGTCCATCGAAAGGAGTTTCAATGATGTCGATAATGAGATAACGACATGTCTCATTACCATACAGAATTGAACCTAACTGGGTCACACAAATAAGGGTTAGGGTCTGGATGTCATCAATTAGGCTATCCCAATTGATTTGGATAAGATCCAATTAGGTTTAAGAAAATCGTGCTAGCACTCGATTGAGCCTAACTTTCTCCTCGTGTAATCTTTTCTGTCTCTACTGAGCCAAATATGATTGTCATGCTCCTGACCCGAGATCGCGAGCAGGAGATTGCGGCAACTACCGCATACTTATGAAGAACTCTCTCCATAAGCATGCAAGGCATCTCATCACGATATCAATGCATCACAGTGGAATAAATTCAAATAATTATTATTCAACTTTAATTCAAGTAATTAAATCAAATATCTTACATCTAATAAAATTTTGCTAAAAAATAAAATAATAGATCTAAGTTCAATGAAGTTGACAATGCTAAATCTCGCCTCTAAAAGCTCTATCCCCATATTTCTTCCCATGCTTGTAATTAATTATCTGAATCTGAAAAATAGAAAGAAAGGTAATGAGCTAGACAGCCCAGTAAGTAACAAATATCTCAACTAGATATTTTAGATATTATATAATTTTTAAGAATAATGCTGCAAATAAACATAAAAATATATTTCATGCTGATTTTATACAAATTCAATCTTTTCAAATATTCACATATAATATAATCATAAATTCGATTCAATTTCAAAACACTCGTAACTCAACAGCCTCGACTATGACCAACGTTTAACCCCCATTGGCGGAGTCCACTGAATACCAGCACACAACCCCCACTGGCAGGATCCACAAACACCAGCGCACAACCCCCACTGACAGGGTCCACTAAATACCAGCGTACAACCCCCACTGGCAGGGTCCATTGAGTACCAACGTATAATCCCCATTGGCGGGGCCCACTGAAACATAGTTAGGCTGAGAGCAAAAATCCGATCTGTATCAAAAGACTTTTGTATCATAATATATCATAATTTTTCACTGAACATGTGCATAATCGACGTACCATAATATTTCAAAAGTACTTTTCTTTCAAAACATAATTTCATAAATCATGCATAATTTTCGAGAATAATTATTTATTTTTAGAATAAATATGAAATATCTCGAAAAGATGATTCATTACTTATCTTTCATGGAGTACTGAATGAATAGATCGACTAACTTCTAGGAGATTCTTCAGTGCCTATTATCCAAAATTTTATTTTTATATTAATTTTAATTCAAAATTAAATCTAAATAAATCTCAAATCAAAATCTCACTTAGAATCAGACTCTTCCCTAAACTCGATCAAAATCATCAAAATGAAGCCTTTCACTATACTAATCTTAGAAGGATAATTTTGGAGAGAAAAATCCATCAAGAGAGAGAAACAATCTCGAGAGAGAAAATTCTAGAGAGATAAAGTTCAAATCTAGAGAGAGAAAGTAAGGGTTCAGACTGAAAGAAGAGAGAGAAGAGAGAGAAATTCTTTCTTATTTTTATTTTATTATTTATTTATTTATTTATTTCTTTTCTTTTCTTTTCCTTTTTCTTTTCTTTTTCCTCTTTTTTTTCTTCTTCTTTCACGGGAGAGGGAACTCGCGTCCCTCTCATCTTTTCCTCTTCTTTCTTCATGGAACAGGGAGGTCTTCCTCCCTTTTGTTCTCGAACTAAGAGGCCTCCCCCTAGCCGACCACCCCTCCGACCGATGGGGTAGTCCCCGGTGACGTCGAGCGATCGGGTCTGGTGACCGGCAGCGGCCCACGGTGACGGCAAATCAAGAATAAAGACAAAAATAGGGGATTTGAAAAATAAGGATTTTTGAAGGGATTTTTCAGTAGAAAACTTAGTAAAATCCAAGATAAAAACCTCTAAAAGATTGATCGAATAAAATAGAAGAGATTTTACCTAATTTGGATTTTGTTTGACTCAATTTTCGATGGCCACAAGAAGATTAATCCGTCGGCAAATAAGATGAAAGAAGGGAAGAAAATCAGTGATTAATCGATGATTTTTGTGAGAAACAAATTGTTGAGATTGAGGTCTTTAAATAGACCTTAACTAGGGAGAGTTTCAATTCAATTTCAATCAGGTTTTTCTAGATGATATTTGGATTTGATTGGGAGAAGAACTCCTTCATGAATTCTTTCAGTTCCAAACTCTCTGCCCGCAGCCTAGCACGTGCAGAGCACGTACTGGCTCCAAAATTTCTATTTTTTTTTTTTGTTGCTTTGAGATTTGTGTGGTTGAGAATTGGGGTACTACATTCTTTCCTCCTAAAAAAAAATTTCATCCTCGAAATTTTTCTTACCTGTCACCATTGTATTGGAAGCCTGTGCATTCTGTTGAGTAAGCGCATAAACTCTTCCTTGAGTTTTAGAAATCTGTCCACCACCCTTATGTTGTCCTTCATAAGTTCTTTGGCTAACTTGATTTTCAGTATTTAGCAGGCAGCTAGCAAGTTTATGATCCATCTAACCACATTTGAAACAAGCACCTGTATTCCAATGGCAATTCTTGTCTACATGATTTTTGCCACATCTGGAGCACTGCTCACCGTCAATCTGTTGAGTCTTATTATCTATTGCTTCCTTAGCTGATCTTTTGATGTTTTTATTATTCTGCCCTTGTGTATCATTTGATTTTGCTCTCTTTCTTTTCTTTCTTTCCCTTTCTATGCGTTCTTCATTGACTTCTCTTTCAATTATCAGTGCTTTATTTACCACATCTGCATAAGTTGTCAATTCATATGGAACCACTTATTTTCGAATCTCAGTTCTCAGTCCCATCTCAAACTTATGAACACATTCTTGCTCACCATCCACTAATCTCGGAGCAAATTTTGCTAACTCTATAAATTTTGCTTCATATTCAGTCACACTCATACCCTTTTGCTTCAAATAAATAAACTCTTGCTCTTTCTGGATCCTTATACTCCGAGAAAAATACTGATCGTAGAATGCAATCCAAAATCTTTCCCAGGTAAGTATTTCGCCGTCTTGTTCATACTTGCGCTGTAGTCGCTGACACCAGTTGTATGCTTCTCCTTGTAGTAAATAAGCTACATATCGAATCTTTTCTTCATCAAGACACTCTTGAACAGCGAAGGCCTTCTCCATCTCCATTATCCAGTTATCAGCCTCCAAAGGTTCAGTAGTCCCCTTGAAAGCTGGAGGAGCAAGCTTTTTTAAATTCTGAAATGTTGTTCCGTTGTACTGGTTGCTCTCCATGTTGTGGTGGTGGATGCTGATGTTGTTGTGTATCTCGTTGTATCTGCTGTTGTTCAAGCATTTGCTGCTGTATTTATTGTTGCATTTGTACCATCCTGATTAGGGTCTGCATTAACTGAGCCATATCTGGTTCCTGATGTGCTCTCGAAGTACTCCCATTAGGATCTACGACTCCCTCCTCCTGAGGGGTGCCATTGGTCAGATGGGGAGTGCTACCATCCCATGGTTGTGATGTCTCTCTTGTAATTCTTTGAGTAGTTCTTGTCATTCTACGGGGAGGCATGATAACCTTGTAGTAGTAAAATCTTATTAGATTCATTTATCTATTTGTTAGGATGGGTTTATTATGATGCTCATACTTTAACGTCCCAATATTTTTAATGTTTACCCACCTACACTCATACTATGTCTAATTCTATGTGTCATAATTTATTCACTTATGCTCTGATACCATATTAATTATCACGCCCCCGGCCCGAGATCATGAGCAGGAGGTTGCGGCAACCACCGCATACTTATGAAGAACTCTCTCCATAAGCATGCAAGGCATCTCATCACGATATCAATGCATCACAGCAGAATAAATTCAAATAATTATTATTCAACTTTAATTCAAGTAATTAAATCAAATATATTACATCTAATAAAATTTTACTAAAAATAAAACAATAGATCTAAGTTCAATGAAGTTGACAATGTTAAATCTCGTCTCTAAAAGCTCTGTCCCAATATTTCTTCCCACGCTCGTAATTAATTATCTGAATCTGAAAATAGAAAGAAAGGTAATGAGCTAGATAGCCCAGTAAGTAACAAATATCTCAACTAGATATTTCAGATATTATATAATTTTCAAGAATAATACTGTAAATAAACATAAAAATATATTTCATGCTGATTTTATACAAATCCAATCTTTTCAAATATTCACATATAATATAATCATAAATTCGATTCGATTTCAAAACACTCGTAACTCAACAGCCTCGACTATGACCAACGTTTAACCCCCATTGGTGGGGTCCACTGAATACCAGCGCACAACCCCCACTGACAGGGTCCACAAACACCAGCGCACAACCCCCATTGGTAGGGTCCACTAAATACCAGCGTACAACCCCCACTGGCAGGGTCCACTGAGTACCAACGTATAATCCCCATTGGCGGGGCCCACTGAAACATAGTTAGGCTGAGAGCATAAATCCGATCTGTATCAAAATACTTTTATATCATAATATATCATAATTTTTCACTGAACATGTGCATAATCGACGTACCATAATATTTCAAAAGTATTTTTCTTTCAAAACATAATTTCATAAATCATGCATAATTTTTTAGAATAATTATTTATTTTTAGAATAAATATGAAATATCTCGAGAAGATGATTCATTACTTACCTTTCACAGAGTACTAAATGAATAGATCAACTAACTTCTAGGATATTTTTCAGTGCCTATTATCCAAAATTATATTTTTACATTAATTTTAATTCAAAATTAAATCTAAACAAATTCCAAATCAAAACCTCACTTAGAATCAGACTCTTTCCTAAACTCGATCAAAATCATCAAAATGAAGCCTTTCACTATGCTAATCTTAGAAGGATAATTTTGGAGAGAAAAATCCATCAAGAGAGAGAAATAATCTAGAGAGAAAAAATTCTAGAGAGAGAAAGTCCAATTCTAGAGAGAGAAAGTAAGGGTTTAGATTGAAAGAAGAGAGAGAAGAGAGAGAAATTCTCTCTCATTTTTATTTTATTATTTATTTATTTATTTTTTTTCTTTTCCTTTTTCTTTTCTTTTTCGTTTTTTTTTTCTTCTTCTTTCACGGGAGAGGGAACTCGCGTCCCTCTCATCTTTTCCTCTTCTTTCTTCACGGAACAGGGAGGTCTTCCTCCCTCTTGTTCTCGAACTAAGAGGCCTCCCCCTAGCTGACCACCCCTCCGACCGGTGGGGTAGTCCCCGGTGACGTCGAGCGGTCGGGTCCGCTGACCGGCAGTTGCCCACGGTGATGGCAAATCAAGAATAAAGACAAAAATAGGGGATTCAAAAAATAAGGATTTTTGAAGGGATTTTTCCATAGAAAACTCAGTAAAATCCAAGATAAAAACCTCTAAAAGATTAACAAAACAAAATAGAAGAGATTTTACCTAATTTGGATTTGGTTTGACTCAATTTTCAACGGCCATAAGAAGATTAATCCGTCGGCAAATAAGACGAAAGAAGGAAAGAAAATCATTGATTAATCGATGATTTTTGTGAGAAACAAACTGTTGAGATTGAGGTCTTTAAATAGACCTTAACTAGGAAGAGTTTCAACTCAATTTCAATCAGGTTTTTCTAGATGATATTTGGATTTGATTGGGAGAAGAACTCCTTCATGAATTCTTTCAGTTCCAAACTCTCTGCCCACAGCCTAGCACGTGTAGAGCACATGTTGGCTCAAAAATTCCTTTTTTTTTTGTTGCTTTGAGATTTGTGTGGTTGAGAATTGGGGTACTACAGTGATCTGGCTCATCCAGAAAACCTTTGGAAGGTTTTTTTCAGTCTAATTGAAGCTTGTCCAGCTCAGAAAAGGCTTGTCTTAATTCATGAGATAAATTTAAGACAACACCTGCTAATTTCTAGCACCTACCAATTTCATTTTAGGACATCTGTCAAAAGTTGACATATGGGTCTTAAACTGAAGAGGACTTATTGGAGGATTTTTGTGGAGTGTCCACATGCCTAAACCTAATCAAATTGGATACCATAATTAGATTATGGTGTGAGCCCAATTGGATTTAAGTGGGCGCCCCAAATGGATAAGAACCAAAGAGTCCTGATAAACTTGGACTCTTTGGCGCCACTCTATTTATGCTTATCCAATGTTGGCACCACCTTTTGGAGATAAGGTGGGGTTCTTTTCTGATATGATCAGATGATATCACTCCACCAATCAGAATTTTTTCAAAATTTATTAGAATTTTTTGATTGATCGAATGATGTGGCACTGCACAGCATACAGAAATTATATAAACCCTGCTGCACCTAGGGTTTCGAGGTAGAACTTGTTTTATGCAAAAAACCTATTAGCTGCCACCCCCCTCCTCTCTTCTCTATATCCTCCCTGCTCTCCTTTCTCTCCTCTTCACGTCCAAGAAGTTGGACGTTCATCTGGCATAGGCGCAAGGCGTGGTGATGCCTGGAACAGAAGGCTGTAGGATATCTTCGACAGGCTGCTGCTCCAACTTTAGAAAGAGTTCTGAAGTACTTTCAAATCAGATATTGATCTAATATTTGGAGTGTAGAATCACAAGGAGAAGACATTCCAGATCCTACCTGAGTGGATACTGGTAGGGGCCAGGCGCTTGTGTGGCTACATCAGAACCTCAGGCAGTGCTATGATCATCTACAGGATAATTAGATTACCCTTGAGGTATGTCTATGTTTCTCATACTTTTAGATTTAATTTTGAAATTAAAATATCAGATAATAAAATTAGATCTAATAGACATCAGATCTAAAATAGTGTAGTATAAAATTTAATATTTATTCCACCCCAGATTTGATGAAATCTGGAAGATCCTACATAGAGGAAAAGCGATTTTCCTCCTTTAGGGTCATCATTGCTAGATGGTTATATTGATTCATTCAGAAAGTTATTTCTATACTACCAACTTAGGTTTGAACCTATGGGGTCACACTCAAAAAAAATTTTTAACTGATCATGTGGCTGATCAACGATTGAGAATCGTTTAAGGGCTTAATCATCAATTCAATTGATGATTAACCTTATACAAAAATTATAATAAATTAATTCACTAAGTGTTAGTAAATTAATAAAAGATTTATTAATAATTAAATTACTAATTAGCTTAATTTAATTAATTAAAAAATATTAAATAAAATCTAATTAAATTTGATTCAATTAGGTTATGAGATGATCTAATCGTTAAGGGAGAATTATCCCTGATTTGATCAGGACTTTGGTTCAATCAATTCTTACTTTGATTAAGATTTGAATAAAAATTTATGAGCTTAATTAGATTGAGTTTTATATATTTTATTTGGACTGAAGCAGATGTGATTTGGTTTGGATTCAAATAAGGAAACTTAGAGTCCTTATTGGAATAGGACTCTTCTCCCTATGCCAACCCAGATTGCACACCATATATCTCTAAACATAAAATCATTTTGTATGAGAATTTTTTACATCAAAGACTCATTTCTCTTATCTATCCACATTCAAATCTGATTTGGTTTTGATAAAAGAAAAGTTTTGAAATTAGATTTCAAAATATTCCTTCTCAGGAGAATCTATTCTCATCTAGATCAACCTCTCCACACCAATAATACTCCTTATATGTGCAATATTTTGAGAACATTTTTTGTGAGAGATTAGTTGGAGAATTTATTTACTATAAAAAAATATAGAAAAGGGTGTCCCATATTTTTTTGACATATTTTGGGATATAGAATTGTAAAGGAAAGTAGAATCTTATAAGAGTCCAAAATCAATAGGACTCTTCACCCCACCTCCTTACATACCTATAAAAGGAGCTTTTGTAGTTTCTTTTATGTGTGTAAGATACCAGAAGAGAGATCTTCATGTGATAGAAGTTTGGGTATGATTCATGACGTGAAAAATAGAGAGGAGGGTCCTCTCTCTTAGGGTGTGCGTAAAAATCTGAATTTCAGATTTTTGGTTCTAAGGGTTTGGGAGAAGGAAATAAATTAGAAAAAAAATATTTTCTTTTTTATATTTTTTTTACCTCTTTATCTCCTCTAAAAGTCCATCTTCAATCTTTAAAAAGGTTCTAAAAATTTGAAGAAATGATCTAGATCAGTCAAAAAGAAGGTCTTCATGCAAGCTAGCACTCCTGAGAAGACCGATCAGGTTCGGGCTTCGAGTGGATTTTTCATAGCATCCATATGCATGTGTGGCTGTGAGTAACAAGAAAAGATCCTCTCTATCATGTCTCTCAGCAGTGGAGATCATTGACCCATGATCAGGTATGGAGTTCTGAACTTAGATTAGAAGTAGATGTGACTACTTCTCATATGCATGCATGCTAATTTTATCTTCAGATTATTTTAAATTTTATATGTAACATAATATGTCATAAATCTTAGAGTAGATTGATTTGATGATCAGATCATATGTATATTAGATTAATTAGATTAATCTAGTTATCTTTCATTGTAATTTTTCAAAAAAATTTCAAAATACATGCATGAAATCGCCTATGCATCTCAATAGATACTTCAATTTCTAGGTCTAAGATGTGATTCCGTTGAATTCGATGAGAATAATAATGATCTAATCACCTACATGGATGCCATGCAGAGGTCTGACTCTGATTAGTAGCTTGAAGCCATAAAGTTTGAAATGGAGTCTATGAAGGTCAACGATATATGGACACTCATTGATCTACTCGAAAGGGTAATGCCCATAAGATGTAAGTGGATCTTCAATAGGATCAAGGGTGCAGACAAGAAGGTGAAGACCTACAAAGCCCGTCTGATTGTCTAAAGATATCATGAACATTATGGTATTAACCATAACAAGATATTTTCTCCTGTGGCAATGCTAAATATTTTCTAGTGGGAATATGTATTTTGATAAGTGATCAAAACACATGGCTTCATTGAGAATGAAGAAGAATCTTATAAATACAAATAGGTTAATAGTTCTATAAGTATATTTCTTATTTTGTATGTGAATAAAATTTTTTTAATCAAAAATGATATTCTTTATATTATAGGAAGTAAAGGTTTCGCTGTTATCATTGTTCTCCATAAAGAACTTGAAAAAAGTATTCCTTATCCTAGAGATGAAGATCTATAGAGATAGATCTAAGAGGCTACTTGGGTTATCCCAGTCCAACATACATAGAATGTTTATGAGTAGAATTTATTCTATCATGCACACCATGTATAAGACTGGATATGGTATACTCACTAGGGGTAGTGAATGAATACTTGCAAGATCTGGGTGAGAATCACTGGAAGGTCATCCTTAAGTATTTTAAAAATACTAAGGATCGATGACTTGATTATGGAGAATCTGATTTAAAACTTATAAAATTTGACTTCAGTTTTTAGCAAGAACATGTCAGAATACATCTTTATCCTAAATAATAGAGTAATCTGCTAGAAAAGTTTCAAGCAAAATAATATAGCCAATTCAATTTACTAGGCAGAATGTATTGCAGCATTCGATGCTTGCAAGAAAGCTATGTGATTGGATAGGTTCATTGGCAAGCTAGGAGTGGCATCCTTCAATGATGGTTCTGCTGTATTGTACAGCATTGAAGCCATAGCTTATGCTAAGGAGCCAAAATCCCATTAGCTTACCAAGTATTTTGCATCGCTACCACTTTATTCAAAAATCACCGATAGAAGTGACGTCGAACTTTAGAAGATTGAGAGAAAGGAGAACATGACTAATCCATTTACTAAAACCTCAATATCTAAGAGTTTTGAGATGATAAATTGAAGATGGGTATATGATATTATACTAATTGGCTTTAGTCCAAGTGGAAGTTATTGAAAATTATATCCTAAAGCCAATCGATTGATGATTGTACTAATTATAAATGTATATGAATTGATCAATAATAAAAATTATTTAGCCTTTTTCATCACAAGATTACATCTTCTAACAAACTTTGATGTTGTCATAAAGTCTTTAGGACTACTTTGATCGATAAAGAAAGATTTATCGCATAGTTCTTAAACTGGTTCGCGACCAAATGATATGTTATTACTAGGACAATAGCGATTATCAAATATAGGTCGTTGTGTGTTGGTTGTCCTTATAATCAAATGATGTGAAGATACTGGTATGACATACAGATAAGATGTTGGAGTATATTGTCACTGAATGTAATCAACTACAGCTCATAAAGGGTATGGGTATAAGTGTCCCTCCGATCTGAGATCACCATGATGACTTGCAAACAACTCACTATACCTTGATGTCAGACTATTTGAATTTTTAATTCAGTGATGAAAAATTTTTGGATGCAGTCAAGTACTTATCAAGTCAGTGCATGAGTCAAGATGGAATTGATCCCTCCGAATAAGTAGGAGTTAATATATCAATATATTTCAATTTAGTAAAATCTGAGCCTAGGTAATTCATGTGATGGATTTGAAAGATTAAAATATAATATGGATAACTTATCTAGGGTTGACAGTTAAACCTTAGGTCTCCTTGAGTATTAGGGTTAAAGAGATGAATTATACGATAACCATACGTCATAGATTCTTGAATGTTGCTTCACCATCATTCGACTTATCCAAACGTCGGGTCCCATTGCTAGATGATTACATCGATTGGTTTAAAAATTTATCCTTATGCTACCAGCTTAGGTTCGAAGCTATGGGGTCACACTCAAAAGAAGTTTCTAACTAATCATGTGACTGATCGACGATTGAGAATCGTTCAAGGGTTTAATCATCAATTCGAATGATGGTTAACCTTATACAAAAGTTGTAATAAATTTATTCACTGAGTGTTAGTGAATCAATAAAGAATTAATTAGCAATTAGATTGCTGATTAGCTTATTTTAATTAAGCAAAAAGGATTAGATCAAATCTAATTGAATTAGATTCAATTAGGTTTGATCCAATTAGGTTGTGAGATGACCTAATCACTAAGGAAGAATTGTCCCTGATTTGATCAGGACTTTGGTTTAATCAATTTTTAATTGGATTAAAATTTGATAAAAAAATTATGAATCTAATTAGATTAGATTTCATCTATCTATTTGGGCCTAACCAAATATGATTTGGTTTGGAGTCAAATAAAGAAACCAAGAGTCGATAAAAGATTGGACTCCTCTTCCCTTGCACCACCAATTATGGATGCCACAAATCATCATGCTAAAAATATTTTTGCATGAGATTTCTCCATGCGAAAGGGTCTTCTACCCTCCCTCTCTCATGTGCAAAGATAGATAAGATCTGGTCTTTAATGGTAGGTTCAAATTTGATTTGAATGGGTTACCATATATGGATAAGGTTTGACCTTATCCATAGACCTTGCCACCCACTTCTCTTAATGCCTTGAATTCCCTTTATTTTGTGTGACATTTTGAGAGGGTTTTCACTGTGGAAAATTAGATGAGATCTGACTTAACATGAGAAAGAAAAGTGGGAAAGGGCATCTATTATTTTGTGCGTGGCTTATGTGAGAAGGGGCAACAACTCAAGAGTCCAACTTCTCTTGGACTCTTCCAACCCTAATCACCTTTGACACCAAATAAAAAGGACTTTTTCCCTTGGTGTGTGTGTGATAGACATCTAAAAGTGGCTTTCATAGTGAGAGGATTTGGGACATGACTTCATAGCATCAGAAAGAGGAGAGCCCTCTTCTCTTTGGGTAAGGGAAACATAGAAACCCTAGGGTTTTGTTCCTAAGGGTTTGGGAAGAGAGAAAAAGAAGAGAGAAGAGTGTCTCCTCTCCATGTTTCTTCCACATCTTCATCTCCTTCAGATGTCCTTCTTCAATCTCTGAAAAGATTTGAGAGATTTGAAGAAAAGATCCAGATCAGCCAACAAGATGGTCTTCACATGAGCTAGCACTCTTGAGGAGATCGATTAGATCGAGGCTTCGAGTGGACTATCCGTAGAGGTCGGACATGTATGCGACTATAAGAAACTAATGAGAACTCTCTTTACCACATCTTTAAATAGCGGCAATCATCGATCCATGCTCAGATATTGAGTTTTATACTCAGATTAGAAGTACATTTGATCTACTGCTTACATGTGTTCATGCAAATTTTATTTTTTGAGTTTTAGATTTTATATATCATATATCGTATCATAGATCCTAGAGTAGGTTAATTTATTAATCTAATCATATGCATGTTAGATTAATATAATTAATCTAGTTTCTTTGCGCTATGATTTATTTCAAAAATTTTTGACATACATGCATGAAATCACCTATATTTTTCAATAGTGGTATCAGAGCCTAGGTTCATTATGATATGTTATATGTATATATTAGATCTAAATTTTAATTTGATTTAGATCTGATATGTGATATCTTAGATCTAAATTTAATTAATGGTAGATCGCACAAGCTAAGAAAAAGTTATCCTTATTGGATGTATGTCCTAGAAGCCAATATGGCTGACACATTATAATAAAGCTAGGGTATAATTTTGTACTTAATACATTGATTTGATCAATAAAAAAATAAATTTATTTTTTATTCAAGTGTGATGTATCCTTGAATCGTCTATGAAATTAACATTTCGATACATATTCTCAAAATATTGAGAATTAGAGACATATATTTAATTCTTAAATACTCTCAGTCATAATATCATCATGAGAATGGTGATCGATCCAGATAGATTGATGTGCAGATCGCTTCTTTCGGAGTAGATGAGTCTCTGATCTATAGTATAGAGATACTAAGCAATGAGTGTGGATAGTTGTTAGAGAATAACTAGTACTAAGTGTGACCATATGAGAAATCACTTAGATTTCTACTCGATCGTCAGTGATTGTCTCGATGCTGTAGTTCTATAAATGATCCTTTGACCTATGATCATATGACTGCTCACAGTGAAACTGCTGGAGTTTGATAGATACATAAACATGATCTCAATGAGCTCTTGTAGTGGATGTTGGCGATAGTTGGTCCATTGTAGGAGTAGGATGTGCATCAAGATGGAATCTATCGATCTTGATAGAAAGGAGTAGTCCTATAGGATTTGAGAGGTTAAGTTCGAGAGTCTATGATCACAGTAGTGTGATTGATAGAAAAAAGTTTCCATAAGGATCACAATTCGACTTGAGCTAATCAAATCTATCGTATGATTGATGATGAGGTTTGATGATTTATCGATAATCTGCTATCTAGTCGGAATTCACGATAGAGGGACTGAATCACGTGTGAACTATACCTTGAGATTTTTTTTCGATTCTACTGGGTTGCCACTATATACTGCTACGTATCACTAGTAGATTGTGAGAGCTCACTAAGATTACTTAAGATCGACAATCCTTGATGAGTTAAAGTGAAATTATTTCGATCCATTGAAAGGAGTTTCAATGATACTATGATAGAAATTATTGTATATCTCACTACCAAATAGAATTAAATCTATGAGGTCACACAACAAAGAGATTAGATCTGAAATAAGTAATTGAACTTATGAAGTCTCAATTGGATTTAGAAAAATCCTATTGGGTTTAGGATAACCTTGCTAGCACATGGTTGGATCTAATTTTCTCTTTATATTTAAATTTTTTATTTGATAAGATTAATTTAAATTTTATTATCTACTAATAATTTAAATGAATTAGATTTATTGGACTCTAATTGTTGGGTGCTTAGGATTTTGGATCAAATGAATTAAGGGTTGAAGTCCTTAATTTATTTTCTTGATAGTTTTGATTGGGCCCCACTTGATTTGATCAAGTTGGACATGCCCACCCATTAGAGGGCATGTGGGACCAGCATGGAGCATCTCATGGGTGCCATGTGACGTGTGTATTTGTGAGTGCAAAGACTCCAATAGTTAGCGCCTAAAGGATCTCCTAAATATTAGATGTGTGCCCTAGATGCCAGATTGGCTGACACATTCCTGTACAAATGTGAGGGTAAATTTATAATTTTAACTATAATGAATAAAAGTGCTATTATACTATCACATTTGTGTACATTATGTCTGTGATATATCCTTTGAGTTAGTAGGAATGTTAATTCATATTTTCAAGAGTTGAAAATTTAAGGCATGAATTTACATAACTAACTCATAAACAGCTCCTGATCATAGGATGATCACGAGGATGGTGATCCATCTGGAAGATTGGTGTATGATCGCTTCCTTAGGGTAGATGAGTCTTGAGTCTACGGTGTGGAGACACCAGAGTGAGAGTACAGATATTCACTAAGAACGAGAGTACTGAGTGTGACCACCTTGAGCAGTCATAAGGAAGTCTACCTTCTCGTCGATGACTAGCTCAATGCTGCAGCTGTGTGTCTAGTTCTTTGACCTGAGGTGCATCGACAGTTCACCTTGAGTGTGTTGTAGTTTGACTACACCATAACTCGATCTCTTAGCCATTCAGAACCCGGAGGTGTATGTTGGCCGTAGCATATTCATTGTAGGAACCAGATTGCATCAAGATGGGATCTATCAACCTCAGTAGATAAGAAGAGTAGTCCTATGATGATCGAAAGATCGAGTCCTTAAGCCCATGATCATGGCAGAGTGAAATAATGAAAAAGAATTTTTCATTAAGGTTTCACATCAAACTCGAATCGATCGATTGATTCATATGACTGATGTTGCGTTTGATGAGTTCACCTTAACCCTAATTCAGTCGAGACTCATGATAGAGGAACTCAATCACACAGGTAGCTGCATCGAGAGATTTGTCTTCATTTCTGATGGGTTGCCACCACATACTACTAGGTGTCACTGATAGATTTTGAGAGCAATTAGAATGATATTGATGATCGATCATTCTAAATTGTCTGAATCAGAAGAGTTCTGATCCATCGAAAGGAGTTTCGATAATATCGATGATGAGATCATGACATGTCTCATTACCATACAAAAATGAATCTAAGTAGATTACACAAATAAGAGTTAGGATCTGGATATCATCAATTGAGCTAGTCCAGTTCGATTGATTTGGATTGGATCTAATTAGGTTCAAGGAAATCGTGCTAGCACACGATTGAGCCTAACTTTCTCCTCGTGCAATCGTTTTCATCTCGACTGAGCCAAATATGATTTGACTCACCTAGAGAACCTTGAGAAGATTTCTCTCAGTCTGACTGGAGCCAGTCCAGCTCAAAAAGGACTTATCTTAATTCATGAGATGAATTTAAGACAACACCTGCTAATTCCTGTCACCTACCATTTTCGTTTTAGGACATTGGTCAAATGTTGACCCATGGACCTTGGACTGAAAGCCACTTGGCAAGAGGTCATTGGAGATTTTTTATGGAGTGTCCACTGCTAAATTAGGCCTCAAAGTGGGTGCCATATTCAGATTGGGCGTGCACCCCAAGTGGATAAGGATAGAGTCCCATGAGATGAGGACTCTGATCCCTTGATCAACTTGGACTGTGGGGCGCCAATCTCACTGTGCTTATCCAGTGTTGGCACCAACAGTAGGAGGGATTGTGGGAATTCTTATCTAATATAATTAGATGACATCACTCCATTAATTAAATTTTTTTTAAAATTAATTAGAATTTTTTGATTGGTTGAATGATATGGCACTGCATGGCACAACAGGGTCTATTTAAACCCTGTCTGTGCCTAGTGTTGAGAGACTCTGCTCAATAACCAGTAAAAGTTTGAATTCTCTCTACTTCTCTATGCCCTCTCTGCTTCTCTCCCTCCCCTCTTCACATCCAAGAAGTTGGGCATCCATCTGGTGCTTGTCCAAGGCATGGTGGCTTCCTGATTAGAAGGCTGCAGAGATTTGTCGAGAAGCTACTACTCCAGCTTCAAAAGATCTTTTGAAGATCTTCCAGATCAGATCCAGATCTAATTTTTGGAGCAAAGATTCATGATGAGAAGACAATCTAGATCCTACTTGAGTGGATACTAGTAGAGGCCAGATGACTGCATGGCTATTTTAGAACCTCGGGCATTGCTGTGATCATCTACAGAGTAATCTAGTTACCCTAGAGGTATTTCTCTATTCCTCATGATTTTAGATTTAATTTTAGATTTAATATCAGATAATAATAATTATATCTAATAGATATTAGATCTGAAATATCATAGGATAATTTTTTTTAAAATATTTCGCTCCAGATCTCATTAGATCTGAAAGATCCTACAAGAAAAAAACCAGTTTTTCCTTCACTAAAGGGAGTCAAATAACTAAAGAAATAAGGTTTCCTAATGCAAGTAGGAGTTGTATTAAGTGGTTGTTTAGTTTTGAATAGGATTCAAACCTTATGCCTATTTAAAGGAGCCTTCCCTAAAGTCTCTAGACAATTGAACTAGCAGCCCCACATCTCCATAGAAGTGCCCACGCCCCCTCTCTCTTCTCTACTCTATCTTCTCCCTTGAAAAGCCAATGCCCAAGGTCGGGCATCCTCCATCTTCCATGCCCAAAGGTGTTTGGGTGTCCTTCTTTGCTTGCTAGTTTCTAATCCCTGATTGCTTCATAATCTAGAGAAGAAAAGCAAGAGAAGAAGAGAAGAAGAAGATCAAAGAAAGGATCAAAGAGTTGATTGCGATCCAGGCTTCATTCAGATTTGCAAACTAATTTTTCTTAGAGAAGAAAAATCAATACCAAAAAGGATTGTTCCAGGCTGATCCTGAGTGGATATCTATAGAGGTCGGATACTTACATGATTAAGAAAGAATCTATTCTCTTCTAGATCCAAATTTAAGAAAAATATTTGCGAAACAGGTATATGATTCAATTACATATTCAATTTCAATATACGTTCAATTTCAGCATATGAAGTAGATCTTAGTGCTTTATATTTTATACATGCATGATGTAGATTAAAAGATATTTTAATCTTCTATTCTACTATATTATTTAAAAAAAATTAAAATATACATGCATACCCCGACAAGAAAAATCCAATGGTGATATCAGAGCCACGGGTTTCATATGCATGAAATTGATATATATATTTTAAAAAATATTTTAAAATCTAATTTTTCTAAATATATGAGATATATAGATGAGTATTTTGAATTTAAAATTTATTTTAGATTTAATTTTAGAATATATAGTTGATACATGAAAGCATGTATAGATTTGAATTTTGTTCTAGAATAGTTTCTAGTTCATAATCATGTGATATATAGATACATATGTAAATATGAAATTTAATTTAATCTAATTTATGATTCATATATGAGATATATAATTATATATTTAAGGTTAAAAAAATATTTTCAATATAATTCATAATTTATATATGAGATATATGATATCATGTTATGATCTGAACTTTGTTTAGATCTATACACACATATATGAGATATATGTTTGTATGTTAAATCTATAAATTAATTTCATGATTTAAAATTTATCTTTTATATAAAGAATTTAGATCTAAAATTTAGTTTTGAAATTTAAAATTTATGTTTGTGCATAAAGATTTTGGTTATGAGAAAATAAAAAATTTGATCATGTAATTAGATTGCATCTAGAATTTTTGATTTGATCGTAATAGGTTTAATTTAATTAAGTAATTAATTAAACTAAATCAAATATTGATTAGGACTAGATCAATTAAGTTATTTAATCATACAATTATTATTGATCAAATCGATTGAATCCCATATGTAGAATCGATTGACCTAAGGACCTAATTTGACTCGATGGCTTGAACCTTATTCGCTTGAGCTAACCTATTTAAACCAATTGACCTATTGATGTCTAAGGCAAATAATTGAGAGGTGGTTATTTAATTGATTCTATTTGCTGATCTGATCAATTTATTGGTGTCTAAGAAAAGCAACGGGGGGACTCCCATCGATCTCTACTTACCTGGTCAATTTGGAAGATTGAGTCTTGAATGAGGTTGCTTGGTGGTTTGGTTTAGCCCATGCCAATTAGATCAGTCATATAATGATTGATTACATGAGACCTAAACCTAAACCTAAATCTCTTCACAAATATTAAGTCCATAGGTCTTCCATCATTGTAGATGTGCGGACGTGCTACTGGTGTTGATTATTTTTGACTGATTATAATGATTTAGTTACACCAGGAGCACGCAACCACTCTATTAGCAAAGAGTTGCTCCAGAGTAAAGATAGGGTTGGGCCCAATAACTATTAGGTGAGGGACCCAATGATGGTCTTACACCTGCTTGTGAATGGTGGTTCAGGCTTGAGTAAGAAGTGTGGTCAATAACTGTTAGGTGAGCCCATATGACTTAGAGATCAAGTTACTGCAACATGCTTAGATAAGCATCTGGAGAAAGAGTTGTCCACACATCGGTGTGTATGTTATCAATAACTATTAGGTGAGGTACATGGCATTGGTGGGACTGCAGCATCCACTAGGAATTCAATTATCGCATTAAGATTTCTATTTTTTACTCGGAGAGTGGAGGGATCCAAAAAATTAGTAGGAGTCATTATTTGCATCTTAAAGTTTCTAAAAATAAATATAATTTTAAAGTATGAAAATCTAATTTGAATCTCTACTCTCGCAGTTAAACAATATCAGCCTCAAACTCTCGAGCCCACATCTTTGAGTTCAATTATTTGATCAAAACAAGCTATAAAGACTGGCAAAGAAACCTCAGGGTTATTCTAACTTCCAAAAAACTAGGTCATGTTTTCAACCAAGAACCCCTAGTGTTACCAAACCATCCTACTGCTGAGCAAGGAACTGCTTATAAAAAATGGATGGATGAAAATAGTAGGGTCAAGTACTGTGTGCTGGCATCTATGTCAAATGAGTTACAGAGCCAGCATGAGCATATGCCCACTGCCAGGGTTATGATCGCTCACCTACAAGAGTTGTATGATGAGCAGAATCATACAACACGCTTCAAAGTATCCAAGAGACCCTTCAATCTAAAAATACGTGAAGGACAGTTAGTCCATGAGCACTATATGACAGTGATCAAGGATATTGAGAAGCTTAAAAAGCCTGAGCTTGATATATAAAAAAAATTACAGATGAATTTGATCCTTCAATCCCTTACAAGTTCATATAGTCAATTTATTATAAATTTTTATATGAACAAACTTGATTGCACTATAACCGAACTGGTCAACATGTTGGTCACTACGAAAGAAATCTTGAAGAGTTCAAAGGGCACTGTTCTTGCTGTGGAGCGGACTTCATCAACCAAGAGAAAGTCTGGTTGGAAGAAGAAGATTAAAATGGCTAAGAAGCAGAAGAAAGAGAACAAGCCAAAAAAGGAGATTCTAAAGAAGGCTTAAACAAAGGAAAAGTATTTCCACTATAATGCTGAAGGCCACCGAAGGAGGAACTGTCCACTCTACTCGGAGAGCCTAAAGACTAAGAAGGGTGAATTAAAATAGCTAAGAAGCAGAAGAAAGAGAACAAGCCAAAAAAGGAGATTCCAAAGAAGGCTTAAGCAAAGAAAAAGTGTTTCCATTGTAATGCTGAAGGCCACCGAAGGAGGAACTGTCCACTCTACTCAGAGAGCCTAAAGACTAAGAAGGGTGATAAACCTTCAGAAGATATGGTCATAATTGAATCTAACCTTATGATTTCTTCTATTTCTAGTTGGGTATTAGACTCTGGCTTGAGTGTTCATATATATATATATCTCAATGCAGGGTCTAATAGAAAGTAGGAGGTTGAGGAAAGGTGACATGATCTTTCGGATCAGCAATGGAGTAAAAGTTACTGCAGAAGCCATTGGCACTTATCCTCTTTGATTACCATCGAATTTTAGATTAGATTTAAAAGATTGTTATTTTATTTCTGTAGCTAGTAAAAATTTAATTTCCATATCTATGCTAGCACAGGATGGTTTTCAATTTAATTTTAATAAAAATTTTATTCTATTTATTTATGAAATAAATTGATTGCATGAGGTCTTTTAATTAACAGTCTATCTCACTTGCATGTTGATGTAAATATGAATTTGAACGAGTAAATAGTGAGTACTATAGGTTAAAAGAGATCCAGAGATCAAATTAACCTAAAGTACTTGAAACATCATAGACTAAGTCATATTAGAGAGGACAAAATAAACAAACTAAAAAAGAATGGGATCCTTGGCTCTCTTCATCTAGAGTCATATCCAGCTTATGAATTTTGCCTTCAAGAAAAAATGGCCAAGTTGCCCTTTGTAGGATATGCAGAAAGGACCATTGAGTTACTTACCCTGGTACACATCGATGTGTGTGGGCTATTTGATGTGCAGGTTAGAGATGGTTATGTTGAGAAATGTATCCCAAAAAGCCAATCGTCAAGCTGTTGACGGTTGAGCAACCAAGTATTGTAATTGATTTGTTAATAAATAAAATATATTTGGCATTTTCATCATAAGCTTTCATCTTCTAATGAACTCCGTTGTTATGATGAAGTCTTTAGGACTATTTAGATTCGATAAAGAGAGCATTTATCGATTAGTCCTTAAAACTGTTCACGACCAAATGATAGGTTGTTAATAAGGACGACAGCTTCTATCAAGCATAGGTCGCTGTAGGCCATATGGGTTGGTTGTCCTCTTAACCAAAGAGTGTGGAGACACTGGTATGGCATACAGGTGAGATGTAAGGGTACATCATCATTGAACGTGACCAACTCCAGAGCATTCTGCTGTCGAGAATGTCTTTGATGGGATATAGGTATAAGTATCCCTTAGACTTGAGATCGCCTCAGTGACTTGCAAGCAACTCACTGTGCTTTGGTACTGGACTAACTGAATTTCTAATTCGGAGAGAGAAGGCTTCTGGGCACAGTCAAGTACTTGCAAAGTTAGAGTGTGATCGAGATGGGATTGAAAACTCTAAGAGTTGGAGAAGAATGAGTCACTGTATTTCAATTTAGCAAAATCTTGGCCAGGGTAATCCATTAGATGGATTTGATATTTTGAAATACAATGTGGACAACCTAATCAGAGTTGACAATTGAACTCTGGGGTGTTCTATGATCATTTTGGTCAAGGGGATGAATTATATGAAAACTATATCCACATGGGTTCTAAAGATGTTGTTCTACACATTCGACCTATCCGATCATCGGGTACCATTGCTAGATGGTCACTTCGATTGGTATAGAAATTTATTTCTGTGCTACCAGCTTAGGTTTGGACCTATAAGGTCACACACATTAGAGTTCATGATCCGATCGGATGGTTGATCAATGATTAAAAATCATTCTAGGGTTAAATGATCAATACGATTGACATTTAACCCAATGCAAGTGTTGCAGGAGGATCGATTAGCAATTTGATTGCTAATTGGCTTAATTTGATTAAGCCAATGGGCTGAGATTAAGTCAAATTAAATATAATTTAATTAGATTTAGTTTGGGCTTGATTGGATCAAGTCCAATTGGTTTATTGGATAAGCCAAGTGCAAGAAAAAACTAGTCCTAGTTCAACTAGGACTTGGGTCAATCTAATTTCTAATTTGATTAAAAAATTAAATCAGATTTAAATATAATTTAATCTGATTAAATTAGATTCTTAATTGGGTTAAAATTTATTTTAATTGGGTTGATCTAATTTTGGTTTGATTTGGTTTGGAAAACCAAATTAAAACAAGTCATAAGATAGAATCCTAGTAAGACTAGGATTCCACCTTGCACCACATAAGCCTTCTCCACGCCCTCTCTCTCATTCAACACCAATCTCCTCTTATTTTGTGTGACAAAAGCCCTCTCCCAGGTCTCTCCCACGTTCACAAAAGGTCTCCTCTCTTCTTTCTTACATGGAAGGTGGTTTGGATCAAATAAAAAAGTTATAAGTTTGGATTTCGAATTCTATAAGATAGAGTTTTAGAAATCCAAAACTCTTTCAATTTTGCATCGAATTTTTTCAAATTTTTTTTGTAATTTTTATGGATTTTAGGGTAAATATTGTGCACCCTTTTCTGGTGATCCATGCACAAAAATATGGAGGAGATGCTCAAGAGTTGAGCACCCCTTAACTTGTCATGTTTGGATAAGCTTTGACTAGGTATTTGACCTAGACAAGGACTCTATCATATCTCTCTATATAAGATGAGTTTCTTCATAAAATTTTTGGATAAGATATAGATTTGAGAGACATTTAGGCCATCCAAAAATCAAAGAGAAAGACCTTTGGGTAGTGGAGATATAAAAGACACAAGTTAGGGTGTCTAGAGAGAGAAACGAGAAGAAGAAGAGGGTCTTCTTCTAGGGTTGTTTGTTTTCATATCATTCCTCCCTCCATCTTGAGTTTTCTGAGAGTGTCTCAGATCTGAAACTCCTCCTTTTACTTTTCATCTTTGGAAGAGTCCAAATCAAGAAGAAGAAGGCACCTGATTAACCATCAAAGAAGGATCAGCGCAGTACTAGCATACTGTGCTGATTTCCTGAAGCAGGACTTCTGATCGAGATTTGTGGGCTCGTGTGGACGACTCCTAGAGGCCGGACGTGTGTGCGATTTGCAACATCATCCTCAAACCCGGATCAGTGAGGTTAGAATATCTAACTTGCAAGGTAATAGATCTGATCTATTGTTTAATACATACATTAGATATAGTATAGAAACATGTTGATATGATCAACATGTAGTTCATGCTATATTTATATATTTTAATTTTTGATTTAATGATATGTAATAATCATGTAATAGAATCTTAGATCTAGAGATTCTCTAATTTTAGAAAATAATTTTAATTTATTTTAGTCTTCCGCTGTATGATCTTGAAAAAGTTTCAAGATCTTTCCCTGAAACCTTAGATCTGGTTCCTACAATTGGTATCAGAGCCAGGTTCTTTATTACATGATTATTTATACATGTTTAGATTATTTTTTAGATTAGATCTAATTTATAATCTAATTATTAAATCTAAAATTAAAATTTTAGATCAATCACAAACTGCAAGGTTGTCCTGCTGTAAGGTTTACCCCTTACAGTGCAAAGGTTGTCCTAGTTTGTGTAGATCTATCTTTAATCATAAATTTGTTAGATATGATCTAGATTAAATTTATGATTTATTAGATTTAAAAGATATTTAAATATGAAATAAAATCTCTTTGTTAATAATTTTTGTGCAAAAAAATTATTTAAAGTTGAAATTGTTTCAATTACATGAACCTGTTTAGATTAGATCTAAAGTAGTTTCATGTTTATTTCACTTGTATCTTGATTATGAATCAAACATGCAATATGGTTGGTAGAATCATATTATAAAATTATTTTATAAATATAAAAATTATTTTTTAAAAAGTCAAACCCAACCCTTAGCCCAAAACTTAATTAAGAATTAAGAAGTTGTTTGATTAGGTTCTAGGATTGTGAATTGAAGAACCTAAGACACAAACCATAACATATTGGGTTAATGGGTTAGTGGGAATTAGGTCCATTAATTAGGTTAGACCTATGGTTAGATTAAAGATGGACTTAATTAGAGAATTGACTAAATCTAATCAATTGTTGTCTTAGATTAGGTCAAGGATTCTCTAGATCAATTACAATAGTTGTAGTTGGTCAAGTCCATGTCTTTAATGAGAACCAAATGGACTTGATTCTTGGCTAAGTGGTCTAGCACGAACTGTTAGGTTGATCTAATTGAAACTAATTAAACCAGTTGGTGTCTAAGGTAAACTAGACCGGTGGTTTTTAATTGGGAGCCCGCTTACCTGGCCATTTCTGATGGTGTCTAAGGCAAGCTTTGGCAGACCCTCCCACTGATCGAACTTACCAGGCCTCTTGGTGAAATTATGTTTTGATCAGATCACTTGACTATTCGAGTTGACCCATGTCAGCTAGATAAATCAGTGTGACTGATTTAGGTGCTCCTAGACCAGCCCTTTTAATGGTCTCCCTTAAGCTGACTTGGTGAAGCTAGTGGGAGGATCATGATAAGCTGGTTCATCTGACCTCATCCTCTATATTATCCTCTAAAATTATTAGGTCCTTAAAATGATAAAGTTATGGAGATAACTGAGTCATAGCCTCCCATTAAGGTGTTTGATAATGAGTCCATTAACTCAATAATCATTGCAGATCCAAAGGTCTGGTGCTTGTTGACTAATGAAATTATCACTCATCATATGATGACTTGGAAGTATCTCTCTAATGGTGGTTAGGTGAGCCAACCAAAGTTATGTAGGAATCAGATCTAGGGTTTCAGGGTTAGATCTTGAAACTTTTTCAAGATCATACAGCGGAAGACTAAAATAAATCAAAATTTATTTTCTAAAATCAGAGAATCTCTAGATCTAAGATCCTATTACATGATTATTACATAGCATTAAATCAGAAATTAAAATATATAAATATAGCATGAACTACATGTTGATCATATCAACATGTTTCTATACTACATCTAATGTATGTATTAAACAATAGATCAGATCTATTTGAAGGAAACAGATCTAGGGTTTCAGGGTTATATCTTGAAACTTTTTCAAGATCATACAGCGGAAGACTAAAATAAATCAAAATTTATTTTCTAAGATCAGAAGATCCCTAGATCTAAGATCCTATTACATGATTATTACATAGCATTAAATCAAAAATTAAAATATATATAAATATAGTATGAACTACATGTTGATCATATCAACATGTTTCTATACTAGCTACATCTAATGTATGTATTAAATAATAGATCAGATCTATTACCTTGCAAGTTAGACGCTCTAACCTCGTTGATCCGAGCTTAAGGATGATGTTGCAAGCCGCACACGCATCCGGCCTCTAGGAGTCGTCCACACGAGCCCACGAATCTCGATCAGAAGTCCTACTTCAGGAAATCAGCACAGTATGCTAGTACTGCGCTGATCCTTCTTTGATGGTTGATCAGGTGCCTCCTTCTTCTTGATTTGGACTCTTCCAAAGATGGAAAGTAGAAGGAGGAGTTTCAGATCTGAGATGCTCTCAGGAAACTCAAGATGGAAGGAGGAAAGATATGAAAATAAAAACCCTAGAAGAAGATCCTCTTCTTCTTCACGTTTTTCTCTCTAGACACCCAGACTTGCATCTTTTATATCTCCACGACCTAAAGGTATTTCTCTATGATTTTTGGATGGCAGAAAGGCCTCTCAAAAAACTATCTCCACTTAAAATTTCACGAAGAAACTCATCTTATATAGAGAGATATGATAGAGTCCTTGTCTAGGTCAAACACCTAGTCAAGGCTTATCCAAACATGGCAAGTAAAGGGACGCCCAACTCTTGAGCACCTCCTTCATATTTTCGTGGATGGATCAACAGAAAAGGGTGCACAATGTAAACCCTAAAAGCCACGAAAATTCCAAAAAAAATTTGGATAAATTCGGTGCAAAATTGAAAGAGTTTTGGATTTCTAAAACTCTATCTCATAGAATTCGAAATCCAAACTTATTCCTTTTAGATTTGATCCAAATCACCTTCCATGTAAGAAAGAAGAGAGGAGACCTTTTGTGAACGTGGGAGAGATCTGGGAGAGGGCTTTTGTCGCACAAAATAAGTGGAGATTGGCGTTGAATAAGAGAGAGGGCGTGGAGAAGGTTTATGTGGTGCAAGGTGGAATCCTAGTCCTACTAGGATTCTGTCTCATAACTTGTTTTAATTTGGTTTCCCAAACCAAATCAAATCAAAATTAGATCAACCCAATTAAAATAGGTCTTAACCTAATTAAGAACCTAATTTAATCAGATTAAATTAGATTTAAATCTGATTTAATTTTCTAATCAAATTAGAAATTAGATAGACCCAAGTCCTAGTTGAACTAGGACTAGTCTTTCCTTGCACTTGGCTTATCCAATAAACCAATTGGACTTGATCCAATCAAGCCCAAATCAAATCTAATTAAATCATATTTAATTAGACTTAATCTCAGCCCATTGGCTTAATCAAATTAAGCTAATTAGCAATCGAATTGCTAATCGATCCTCCTGCAACACTTGCACTGGGTTAAATATCAATCGTATTGATCATCTAACCCTAGAAAGATTCTTAATCGTTGATCAACCATCCGATCGGATCATGAACTCTAATGTGTGTGACCTCATAGGTCCGAACCTAAGCCGGTTAGCATAGAAACAAATTTCTATACCAATCGAAGTGACCATCTAGCAATGGTACCCGACGTCCGGATAGGTCGAATGTGTAGAACAACATCCTTAGAACCCATGCGGATATAGTTTTCATATAATTCATCCCCTTGACCAAAATGATCATAGGACACCCCAGAGCTCAACTGTCAACTCTGATCAGGTTGTCCACATTGTATTTCAAAATATCAAATCCATCTGATGGATTACCCTGGCCAAGGTTTTGCTAAATTGAAATACAGCGACTCATTCTTCTCCAACTCTTGGAGTGGTCAATCCCATCTCGATCATACTCTGACTTCGCAAGTACTTGACTGTGCCCAGAAGCCTTCCGTCCCTGAATTAAAAATTCAGTTAGTCCAGTACCAAAGCACAGTGAGTTGCTTGCAAGTCACTGAGGCGATCTCAAGTCTAAGGGACACTTATACCTATATCCCATCAGAGACATTCTCGACAGCAGAATGCTCTGGAGTTGGTCACGTTCAATGATGATGTACCCTTACATCTCACCTGTATGCCATACCAGTGTCTCCACACTCCTTGGTTAAGAGGACAACCAACCCATATGGCCTACAGCGACCTATGCTTGATAGAAGCTGTCGTCCTTATTAACAGCCTATCATTTGGTCGTGAACAGTTTTAAGGACTAATCGATAAATCCTCTCTTTATCGAACTTAAATAGTCCTAAGGACTTCATCATAACAACGGAGTTCATTAGAAGATGAAAGCTTATGATGAAAATGCCAAATATATTTTATTTATTAACAAATCAATTACAATACTTGGTTGCTCAACCGTCAACAGCTTGACGATTGGCTTTTTGGGACACATTTCCCAACACTATTACCTTGCAAGTTAGACGTTCTAACCTCATTGATCCAGGCTTGAGGATGATGTTGCAAGCCACACATGCATCCGGCCTCTAGGAGTCATCCACACGAGCCCACGAATCTCGATCAGAAGTCCTGCTTCAGAAAATCAGCACAGTATGCTAGTACTGCGTTGATCCTTCTTTGATGGTTGATCAGGTGCTTCCTTCTTCTTGATTTAGACTCTTCCAAAGATAAAAAGTAGAAGAAGGAGTTTCAGATCTGAGACACTCTCAGGAAACTCAAGATGGAGGGAGGAAAGATATGAAAATAAATAACCCTAGAAGAAGACCCTCTTCTTCTTCTCATTTCTCTCTCTAGACACCCTAACTTGTGTCTTTTATATCTCCACGACCCAAAGGTCTTTTTCTTTGATTTTTGGATGGCTCAAAGGTCTCTCAAATCTCTATCTTTTTCAAAAACTTCATGAAGAAACTCATTTTATACAGAGAGATATGGTAGAGTCCTTGTCTAGGTCAAATACCTAGTCAAGGCTTATCCAAACATGGCAAGTTAAGGGGCGCCCAACTCTTGAGCACCTCCTCCTTATTTTCATGCATGGATCATCAGCAAAGGGTGCACAGTATGTACCCTAAAAGCCACAAAAATTCCAAAAAAATTTGGATAAATTCGGTACAAAATTGAAAGAGTTTTGGATTTCTAAAACTCTATCTCATAGAATTCGAAATCCAAACTTATTCCTTTTTGATTTGATCCAAACCACCTTCTATTTAAGAAAGATGAGAGGAGACCTTTTGTGAACGTGGGAGAGACCTGAGAGAGGGCTTTTGTCACACAAAATAAGAGGAGATTGGTGTTGAATGAGAGAGAGGGCGTGGGGAAGGCTTATGTGGTGCAAGGTGGAATCCTAGTCTAACTAGGATTCTATCTTATGACTTGTTTTAATTTAGTTTCTCAAATCAAATCAAATCAAAATTAGATCAACCCAATTAAAATAGATCTTAATCCAATTAAGAACCTAATTTAATCAGATTAAATTAGATTTAAATCTGATTTAATTTTTTAATCAAATTAGAAATTAGATTGACCCAAGTCCTAGTTGAACTAGGACTAGTTTTTCCTTGCACTTGGCTTATCCAATAAACTAATTGGACTTGATCCAATCAAGCTCAAACTAAATCTAATTAAATTATATTTAATTGAACTTAATCTCAGCCCATTGGCTTAATCAAATTAAGCCAATTAGCAATCGAATTGCTAATTGATCCTCCTACAACACTTGCACTAGGTTAAATGCCAATCGTATTGATCATTTAACCCTAGAATGATTCTTAATCGTTGATCAACCATCTGATTGGATCATGAACTCTAATGTGTGTGACCTCATAGGTCCAAACCTAAGCCAGTAGCACAGGAATAAATTCCTATACCAATCGAAGTGACCATCTAGCAATGGTACCCGACTACCGGATAGGTCGAATGTGTAGAACAACATCCTTAGAATCCATGCAGATATAGTTTTTATATAATTCATCCCCTTGACCAAAATGATCATAGGACACCCCAGAGTTCAACTGTCAACTCTGATCAGGTTGTCCACATTGTATTTCAAAATATCAAATCCATCTGATGGATTACCCTGGCCAAGGTTTTGCTAAATTGAAATACAGCGACTCATTCTTCTCAGTGACTCATTCTTCTCCAACTCTTGGAGTGGTCAATCCCATCTCGATCACACTCTGACTTTGCAAGTACTTGACTGTGTCCAGAAGCCTTCCGTCCCTGAATTAAAAATTTAGTTAGTCCAGTACCAAAGCACAGTGAGTTGCTTGCAAGTCACTGAGGCGATCTCAAGTCTAAGGGACACTTATACCTATATCCCATCAAAGACATTCTTGACAGCAGAATACTCTGGAGTTGGTCACGTTCAATGATGATGTACCAGTATATCTCACCTGTATGCCATACCAGTGTCTCCACACTCTTTGGTTAAGAGGACAACCAACCCATATGGCCTACAGCGATCTATTCTCGATAGAAGCTGTCATCCTTATTAATAGCCTATCATTTGATCGTGAACTGATAAATCATCTCTTTATCAAATCTGAATAGTCCTAAGGACTTCATCATAACAATGGAGTTCATTAGAAGATGAAAGCTTACGATAAAAATGCCAAATATATTTTATTTATTAACAAATCAATTACAATACTTGGTTACTCAACCATCAACAGCTTGACGATTGACTTTTTGGGACACATTTCCCAACAAGTTGGGCTTAATCATTCATTGGTTAGATACACCAAGTATGATCATGTTAATGGTTGGACCTAACCGGATCCTTACAGTGGAGGCCAAAGCCTATTGATTAGGTTTCTGGGGCAAAATTAAAATTACTAAAAATTATTTAGAGAAATAATTGGTTATGAACCTACCCTTAGATGTACATGGGTTGGCCAACCAAAGTTGAGATTGTGTGCAGTCTAAGTGGATTCTAGTACCCACTAAGGAATTAGGGTAATTCCTCGAATTGGAGGTAGAGGCTACCAATTCGAATAAAATAGTGGGAGAAACCTTTTGATTAAAGTCCAAATCTTTAGGTTTAATGAATCAATTACTAATTAGGTTATGGTTCTCCTTTGTGTAAATATGGCCACTTCCCTATCGCTCTGATCATTGTTGGACAATGATAAGTTGGTGGGACCCAACTTCGATAGCTGGTACCAAAAGTTGAAGATAGTCCTGGAGCATGAACGGATCCTATATGTGATAATGGATCCTGCACCTGAGGAGCCAGCTGTCAATGCACGTGGAACAGTCAGAGACACTTACCAGAAGTGGCTCAATCACCGGACCATGGTGCGCTGTATCATGCTGGCTGCCATGAGCGACGAGTTCAGTCGTAAATTCGAGACGGCTCAGCCAAAGGACATGCTTCAAGTATTAGAGGATGCCTTTGGCACACCCGATGACGTAGAGAGGCACAAGACTAGTTGTACCATCTTCAATGCCAAAATACGGAATGATGCCTCTGTCACTGATCATGTATTGTACATGATCGAGCTGATGGAATGATTGAGCAAGCTCGGATTTTCCTTGCATGAGCAGCTTGGGAAAGATGCAATACTGAACTTGCTGCCCAAGTCTTATCTCCCATTCCTCACTCATTATAGAATGACAAAGCCTGAAGAGAACTACCATGGGTTACTGAGGTTGCTTCAGAACTTTGAGAAGGATCACCAACTTCACAAGGAGTCGGTGAACTTAGTGGGAGGTTCATCTTCTGGTTCTCGACCTTTTAAGAAAGGGAAGAAGAACAAGAAGAAGAAAGTCAAGAAGGTGCAAGTTCAGGCTGGGACATCTGTGCAGGGTCAGACCAAAAAGATCAAGCCTGATAAGAGTCAATTCTACTGGCAAGCACCCTAGATTAGATAGTATGTCAGATATCTACTTATGGCATTGAAGGCTAGGTCATATAAACAAGAACAGAATAAACAGGTTGACTTAAGAGGGAATCTTCGAAGTCAGTGATTGTGAATCACTTCCAACCTGTGAGTCCTATCTTCTTGGTAAAATGACCAAGTCACCTTTTACTAAAAAAGGTGAGAGAGCTACTAAGCTCTTGGGCCTAGTACATACTGATGTATGCGGGCCCATGAGCACCAGTGCTAGAGGTGGATATTTCTACTTCATAATTTTCACGGATGACCTATCCCGATATGGATATGTCTATCTGATGAAACATAAGTTGGATTCATTTGAAATGTTCAAACGATTCCGAAGTGAAGTAGAAAAACAAACTGAGAAGAGTATTAAAACTCTTCGATCTGATCGAGAAGGAGAATACCTTTCTAGTGAGTTTCTCACATATCTAAGAGAGAATGGGATTCTCTCCCAATGGACTCCTTTAGGAACACCACAGCATAATGGTGTGTCTGAAAGGAGGAATCGGACTCTGTTAGACATGGTCCGATCCATGATGGGTTTTTGCTAGCTTGCTGATATCCTTCTGGGGATATGCACATGAATCGGTCTGTTATCTGTTAAATAGGATTCCAAGGAAGTCTATAATTAAGATTCCATATGAGATATGGACAGGACGTAAGCCAGCACTTTCACACCTTAGGGTCTGGGGGTGCCCGACCTATGTCAAACGATTAGTCACAGACAAACTTGGACCTAGGTCTGACAAATGCTCATTCATAGGGTACCCCAAAGAGATAAAAGGATACTTTTTCTACCATACTGATGAACAAAAGATGTTCGTCAGCCTTAAGGCAATCTTTTTAGAAAAGAAGTTCCTTGGTGAAGGAACCGTTGCCTCTAAGGTTGAGCTTGATAAAGTTCAACAGGTAGAAGGACCGACATCAATAGCTGAACCTGAGTCGGATATGATTAGATCAGATCCGAAGCCCAATGAACCTGCACCATTAAGGTGATCCAATAGAGTACTGCATCAGCCGGACAGATACTATGGTTTCTTGGTCCGAGACGGTGATCCCATCAAACTTGATGAGAATAATGAGGATCCGATCACCTATATGGATGCAATGCAGAGACCTGATTCTGAGAAATGGCTTGAAGCCATGAAATCCGAAATGGAGTCCATGAAGGTCAACGATGTATGGACATTGGTTGACCCACCTGAAGGGGTTAAACCTATTGGGTGTAAATGGGTCTTCAAAAGGAAGAGGGGCACAGACAGAAAGGTGGAGACCTATAAAGCCCGTCTGGTCGCCAAGGGGTATCGTCAACATTATAGTATTGACTATGACGAGATATTTTTTTCTATGGCAATGCTCAAATCCATTCGGATAATGCTTGCAATAGCTATCCATCTGGATTATGAGATCTGGTAGATGGATGTAAAGACAGCTTTCCTGAATGGAGAGCTGACCGAAGAGGTGTATATGATACAACCTGAGGGGTTTTCATCCACAGATGAGTCCAAGGTGTGCAAGCTTCAGAGATCCATTTATGGACTGAAGCAAGCTTCTCGGAGTTGGAACATGCATTTTGATAAGGTGATCAAAACATATGGCTTCATTAAGAATGGAGAAGAGCCCTGCATCTATAAATGGGCAAATGGTCCAGTTGTGGTATTCCTTGTCTTGTACATGGATGACATTCTCTTAATCGGAAATGACATCCCCACATTACAGGGAATAAAAGTTTGGTTGTCATCACAGTTCTCCATGAAGGACTTGGGTGAAGCATCCTACATCCTAGGGATGAAGATCTATAGGGATAGATCTAAAAGGATGCTTGGGTTATCCCAGTCCATGTACATAGACACTGTGTTGAAGAGGTTCAGCATGGAGAATTCCAAGAAGGGCTTTCTATCGATAGGCCATGAAATTTCTCTCTCTAAGAAGGATTGTCCGACAACTCCTGAAGAGAGAAAGCGTATGAGTAGAGTCCCATATGCTTCAGCTGTGGGATCTATCATGTACGTCATGACATGTACAAGACCAGATGTGGCATACTCACTAGGAGTAGTGAGTAGATACCAATCTGATCCTGGAGAAAATCACTGGAAAGTGGTTAAAGCCATCTTTAAGTATTTGAAAAATACTAAGGACCAATGGTTGGTTTATGGCGAGTCAGATCTAAAACTTGCGGGGTTCACAGACTGTAGCTTTCAATCTGACCATGATGACAGCAGGAGCATGTCGGGTTATATCTTTAATCTGAATGGTGGAGCCATCTGCTGGAAGAGTTCCAAGCTACATACTGTAGCGGACTCTGTTTGTGAAACGGAGTACATCGCAGCATTGGATGCTGCGAAGGAAGCTGTGTGGCTGAGAAAATTCATCAATGAGCTCGGAGTAGCATCCTCCCTCGATGGTCTGATCCTACTCTACTGCGATAGCACTGGTACCATAGCTCAGACGAAGGAACTCAAAGCACATCAGTGGACGAAGCACATCTTGCACCGCTTCCACCTGGTCCGGGAGAACATGGATCGAGGTGACGTCGACCTTCAGAAGATCGACGAAAAGAAGAACCTGGCCGACCCCTTCACTAAAGCCCTGGCGATAAAGGAGTTCGATAACCACAAGTCGAAGATGGGTATTAGATACTGTGCTGAGTGACTTTAGGACAAGTGGGAGTTGTTGAGAAATGTGTCCCAAAAAGCCAATCATCAAGCTGTTGATGGTTGAGAAACTAAGTATTGTAATTGATTTGTTAATAAATAAAATATATTTGGCATTTTCATCATAAGCTTTCATCTTCTAATGAACTCCGTTGTTATGATGAAGTCCTTAGGACTATTTAGATTCGATAAAGACAGGATTTATCGATTAGTCCTTAAAACTGTTCATGACCAAATGACAGGCTGTTAATAAGGACGACAGCTTCTATCGAGCATAGGTCGCTGTAGGCCATATGGGTTGATTGTCCTCTTAACGAAAGAGTGTGGAGACACTGGTATGGCATACAGGTGAGATGTAAGGGTACATCATCATTGAACGTGACCAACTCCAGAGCATTCTGCTGTCGAGAATGTCTCTGATGGGATATAGGTATAAGTGTCCCTTAGACTTGAGATCGTCTCAGTGACTTGCAAGCAACTCACTGTGCTTTGGTACTAGACTAACTGAATTTCTAATTCAAGGATGGAAGGCTTCTGGGCATAGTCAAGTACTTGCGAAGTCAAAGTGTGATCGAGATAGGATTGACTATTGCAAGAGTTGGAGAAGAATGAGTCACTGTATTTCAATTTAGCAAAACCTTGGTCCGGGTAATCCATTAGATGGATTTGATATTTTGAAATACAATGTGGACAACCTAATCAGAGTTGACAGTTGAACTCTGGGGTGTCCTATGATCATTTTGATCAAGGAGATGAATTATATGAAAACTATATCTGCATGGGTTCTAAGGATGTTGTTCTACACATTCGACCTATCCGATCGTCGGGTACCATTGCTAGATGATCACTTCGATTGGTACAAAAATTTGTTTCTATACTATCGGCTTAGGTTTGGACCTATGAGGTCACACACATTTGAGTTCATGATCCGATCGGATGGTTGATCAACGATTAAGAATCATTCTAGGGTTAAATGATCAATACGATTGACATTTAACCCAGTGCAAGTGTTGCAGGAAGATCGATTAGCAATTTGATTGCTAATTGGCTTAATTTGATTAAGCCAATGGGCTGAGATTAAGTTAAATTAAATATAATTTAATTAGATTTAGTTTGGGCTTGATTGGATCAAGTCCAATTGGTTTATTGGATAAGCCAAGTGCAAAAAAAAACTAGTCCTAGTTCAACTAGGACTTGGATCAATCTAATTTCTAATTTGATTAAAAAATTAAATCAGATTTAAATTTAATTTAATCTAATTAAATTATATTTTTATTTGGGTTAAGATCTATTTTAATTGGGTTGATCTAATTTTGGTTTGATTTGGTTTGGAAAACCAAATTAAAACAAGTCATAAGATAGAATCCTTGTAAGACTAGGATTCCACCTTGCACCACATAAGCCTTCCCCACGCCCTCTCTCTCATTCAATGCCAATCTCCTCTTATTTTGTATGAAAAAAACCCTCTCCCAGGTCTCTCCCACATTCACAAAAGGTCTCCTCTCTTCTTTCTTACATGGAAGGTGGTTTGGATCAAATCAAAAAGGAATAAGTTTGGATTTTGAATTCTATGAGATAGAGTTTTAGAAATCCAAAACTCTTTCAATTTTGCATCGAATTTATCCAAATTTTTTTTGAATTTTTTATAACTTTTAGGGTACATATTGTGCACCCTTTTCTGGTGATCCATTCACGAAAATATGGAGGAGGTGATCAAGAGTTGGGCGCCCCTTAACTTGCCATGTTTGGATAAGCCTTGACTAGGTATTTGACCTAGACAAGGACTCTATCATATCTCTCTATATAAGATGAGTTTCTTCATTAAATTTTTAAAGAAGATAGAGATTTGAGAGATCTTTGGGCCATCCAAAAATCAGAGAGAAAGACTTTTGGATCGTGGAGATATAAAAGACACAAGTTAGGGTGTCTAGAAAGAGAAATGAGAAGAAGAAGAGGGTCTTCTTCTAGGGTTGTTTGTTTTCATATCTTTCCTCCCTCCATCTTGAGTTTTCTAAGAGCATCTCAGATCTAAAACTCCTCCTTTTACTTTCCATCTTTGGAAGAGTCCAAATCAAGAAAAAGGAGGTGCCTGATCAACCATCAAAGAAGGATCAGTACAGTACTAGCATACTGTGCTAATTTCTTGAAGCAAGACTTCTGATCGAGATTCGTGGGCTCGTGTGGACGACTCCTAGAGGTCGGACGCATGTGCGGCTTGCAACATCATCCTCAAGTCTGAATCAGCGAGGTTAGAACATCTAACTTGTAAGGTAATAGATCTGATCTATTGTTTAATACATACATTAGATGTAGTATAGAAACATGTTGATATGATCAAATATAGTTCATGCTATATTTATATATTTTAATTTTTGATTTAATGCTATGTAATAATCATTTAATAGGATCTTAGATCTAGGGATTCTCTAATTTTAAAAAATAATTTTGATTTATTTTAGTCTTCTGCTGTATGATCTTGAAAAAGTTTCAAGATCTTTCCCTGAAACCCTAGATCTGGTTCCTACAGGTTACAGCAACTTCATTATCTTTACTGATAAGCTATCTAGGTATGGATATATGTATTTGATGAAATACAAGTTTGAAATCTTTGAAAAGTTCAAGGTGTTGGAATTTCGATGTCGGGGCATGCATGTATATTTTAAATTTTTTTTTTCTAAATATGATAGCAGAATAGAAAATTAAATCTCTTTATAATTTATATCATACATGTGTAAAATATAAACTACTAAGATCTACTTCATATGTTGAAATTGAACATATGCTGAAATTGATCATATGATCGAATCACATACATATTTCGTAATTTCTTTCTTCAAATCTGGATATGAAAGAGAAGAGGCTCTCTCTTAGTCCTTAAGTGCCCGACCTCTATGGGTATCTACTCAGAATCAGCCTGAAACAGTTCTCTTAAAATTAATTTTTCTTCTTCAAGAAAAATTAGCTTGCGAATCTGAACGAAGCCTGAATCGCGATCAACTCTTTGATCTTTTCTTTGATCCTCTTCTTCTCTTCTTCTTTTTCTTTTTCTTTTCTAGATTATGAAGCAATCAGGGAGTAAAAATTAGTAATTGAGTGGAACGTGCAAACCCCTTTTGGGCACGAAGATGAAGAATGTCCAAGATGGTGGACGTTGGAACTCCAAGGAAGAAGAGAGGGAGAAGAGAAAAGGGGGCATGCGACTCTCCAAGAGGGGGCATGGGCTACTGGTTGAAGTGCCTAAGGACCTTAGGAGAGGCCACTTTAAATAGGCATAAGGTTTAAATCCTATGGTCTCCACCTTTCCGTCTGCGCCCCTCTTCCTCTTGAAGACCCACTTACACCCTATGAGTTTTACTCCTTCGGGTGGGTCAACCAATGTCCACACATCGTTGACCTTCATGGACTCTGTTGGGTATAAAATACCCCTCCAGCCGAAGTTCGTGTCAGGAGTGACCCTCCCGGGATTCTACCGACGTCCAATCTTCAGCGACATCTTTTCGAACCTCTCCGGCAGTTGAGTTTCCACAACATTTCCAAGTTCTGCTGATGGATAAACTCCCACCAGTGTCGACTGGATTCACCATGATGGACGGACTCCATCCAAGTTTCTACGGTGGTCGACCACCTCCTAGACTTTGTTCGAGCTCCTACGGGAGCCGGACTTCTTCCTCGAACTCCGACCGCAGGTAGACTTCGTCCGAGCCCCTATGGGAGCCGAACTTCTTCCCCGAACTTCGACTGCAGGTAGACTTCATCCGGGCTCCTACGGGAGCCGAGCTTTAGCCCCAAGCTCCTATTACAGGCGGGCCTCATCCGAATTCTGACAAGGGCCAGACTCTGGGCCCCCACCACAAGCGGTCTACTCCAAATTCCTACCACAAGGGGTCTGCTCCGAGCTACCACTACAAGCGGTCTACTCTGAATTCCTACCACAAGCGGTCTGCTCCGAGCTACCACTACAAGCGGTCTGCTCCGAATTTCTACTACGAGCGGTCCACGTCAGATTTCTATTGTAAGCCTCCACCTGAGCTTCTATTGTGAATGAATTCCTTCCGAACTTCTATTGCAGGCAGGATTCGACCGAGCTTCCTCGACAAATGATCCCCATCCGGACTTATACGGACACCGAACTCCAACTGAACTTCTGTAGCGGATAGATTCCGGATGAACTCCTATGACACACAGACTCCAGCAGTCGGACCCCTCCAGCGGATGAACCTCTCCAGCACCATCCGACATCCACTGCCGATCGACCTTCTGTCGAATTCTGCGTGAAACCAAACTTCATCTACAGAAAGCCTCTGACCGAGCTCCTACAGCAAATGACCCTCGCCTGCAGTACTAGCACCCAAGGCACCCAACGGCAGAAGGCTCGCCAGCAACATCCGAGCTCCTCCCAGATGGAGAGCTACCTCTCTCTGCCAGATAGCTCAACCGAGCGTCGGCCGACAGGCCTGGACTCTCTGGCAGGCCATAGTAATGGCCACGACTCTGCTCCACTTCCTGCGATGGATTCCGCACGGCTCCACCACTCTCTGACAAGTCGCGACAACAGACACTACTCCACTCCCCGCGACAAGCTCCACGTGGCTCTGAACAGCCCCTGACGCCACTACTCTCAGCAACAAACTCCTTATGGCCTTGAACGGCCCACTACCAGGCGGTTACAAACATCGCTATCAGTCTGTTGCACCCTCCGCCTATAAAAAGGGGACCCCAGATATATTATTCTCTAAGCTTTAATTTCTATCTGAAAACTCTGCTAAAATTTTCGTTCGAGCACTCCATTCTTGTTGAGGCAGAGAACTGACTTGAGCGTCGGAGGGTCTTGCCGGAGCAACCCCAACTCCAGTTTAGACTTCCTTTGCAGGTCCCGACGGTGACCGTGACTCCCTCGACTCCAGCTTCTCCGACACCGATGGATTTTTGCACCAACAGGATTGGCGCTAGAGGAAGGATGGGCTGTGTGTCTTCGCAGTACCTTTGTTCTTAAAGGAGCACTCAACGGGACCACCTCCAGTCATCTTCTCCGACATCTTCTCCTCTGATTTCCTGCCTGATCTCCACCTGGTGCCTCCCCGAAGAGCATCCACCAGGCGATCAACGGCCTCCGTGGCCAGATCTCAGTGAGCTCCGTAGGCCCCGGCCTCATCTTTAATTTTCCAGGCCCCTCTTCCTCCGATGACAGCAGTCGGCATGGAGCAGCTCGATAATCGGCCTCCGACCGGTTTCACCAACACCATCTCAGGAGAATCTCGGTAGGGAACAACTGGTGTATTGGCCGGACCTCCCAAGCATCAAAGGATTGAGGAATCCATAACCTTTACTAAGGAAGATGCTCTGAGAGTTCAATTCCCTCATAACAATGTGGTTGTAGTTTCTTTAAATATAGCTAATTACGATGTGTGCCGTATTCTTATCGACAATAGAAGTTCGGCCGACATTTTATTCTATGATGCCTTCTCAAAAATATCCATCCTTGACGGTCGTTTGGGACCAATTAGCTCCCCTCTAGTAGGGTTTACTGGCGATGCTATCCCGATGGAGGGGGTAATAACTTTGACTGTAGTTGCGGGTTGATATCCAAGACAATCCAGGGCTCTGGTGGATTTCCTAGTGGTGAAGGCACCATCAGCCTACAACGTAATCCTCGACCGACCTGGCCTCAACGCCCTCCGGGCCGTGGTGTCGACCTACCATCTGAAATTGAAATTTTCTACTAACCAGGGAGTCGGAGAAGTCAAGGGAGATCAAGCCTTGGCTAGACACTGCTACAACATAGCCTTGCAAAGAAGTGACCAATCTGACCTCTGTCCGGTTGATGGATTGGATGCCCGCGACAACCTCGCTGAGGAAAGGGGCGGGCCAATTGAAGATCTGGTTTCGATCCCCTTGAATGATGGGAGTACAGAGCATGTGGTGAAGATCGGCTCCAACCTGGGGGAAGAGGTGCAGACGCAGCTCATTGATTTCCTACAAAAGAATGTGGATGTTTTCGCTTGGGTTCCAGCAGACATGCCGGGGATTGACGCAGAGGTCATGGAACATCGTCTGGCCGTTGATCCAAAGCATCGACCGACGAAAGAAAAGATCCGAGGTCATGCACCGGAAAGGCAAAAAGCGATAGTTGAGGAAGTAGATAAACTCCTGAAGGCCGGATTCATTAGAGAAGTCAATTATCCTGACTGGATTTCCAACGTTGTCCTAGTCAAAAAGGCAAATGGCAAGTGGAGGATGTGTATAGACTTCAAAAAGTTGAATAAAACCTGCCCAAAGGATAGCTACCCTCTGCCCATAATTGATCAACTGGTGGATGCAACCTCAGGCCATGAGCTTCTCACCTTTATGGATGCATTTTCTGGCTATAATCAAATCAGAATAGCGCCAGAAGATGAAGAAAAGACCGCTTTCATTACTAACCGTGGTCTTTACTGTTACAGGGTCATGCCTTTCGGCCTCAAAAATGCAGGTGCGACCTATCAGCAGCTGGTGAACAAAATCTTCAAGGAGCAGATCGGCCGCAACATGGAGGTCTACGTGGACAACATGCTCGTGAAAAGCAAATCTTCAACGAACCATGTCGCCGACCTCGAGGAGACCTTCGACGCCCTCCAAAAATATAAGATGAAGCTAAACCTGACTAAGTGTGCTTTCGGAGTGACCTCGGGGAAGTTTCTGGGCTTATGGTATCGGGGCACGGGATTGAAGCCAATCTGGAGAAAATTCATGCCATCCAGGAGATGGCCGCTCTGAAGTCGATAAAAGAGGTTCAGCACCTTACAGGGAGGGTGGCAGCCCTGAATCGCTTTGTTGCGAGGTCGACCGAACGGTGCTTACCCTTCTTCCAAACCTTCAAGCGACCGAAGAACTTCTGTTGGACCACTGAGTGTCAACAGGCATTCGAAGAACTAAGGAACTACCTCAGCTCACCTCTACTATTGGCGAAGCCCGAGCCCAGGGAGGAGTTGTTCTTGTACCTGACGGTCTCCCCTATGGCTCTCGCAGCAGTTCTTGTCAAAGAAGAAGCAAAAATTCAACGGCCGATCTACTACATCAGTCGCACATTGAGAGATACTGAAACAAGGTATACTAAATTAGAGAAACTAACTTACGCCCTGTTGATTGCAGCCCGGAGGCTCCGACCTTACTTTCAAGGGCACACCGTAACATTGCTCACCGACCAGCCGATTAAGGCAGTTCTGCACTAGGCGGATGCTTCCGGGAGGATAGCAAAATGGGCGATCGAGCTCACAGAATTCGACATCAACTATCAACCTAGTGTTGGGAATAGTGTCCCAAAGCCAATCGTCAGTCTGTTGACGGTTGTGCTCCTTTTTGTATTAGTACATGAATTATAAATAAATAAAAGTTATTTTGGTATTTTTTCATCACAAATGTTTCATCTTCTAATGAACTCCTGTGTTGTGGTGAAGTCCTTAGGACTATTTAGACTCAACAAAGGAGGATTTGTCGCTTAGTCCTTAAACATGTTCGCGACCAAATGATACGTTGTTACCAAGGATGACAACGTTTATCGAGCATAGGTCGTTGTGTGCCATATGGGTTGGTTGTCTTCATAACCAAAGAGTGTGGAGACACTGGTATGGCATACAGATGAGATGTAATGGTACATCTGCACTGAACGTGACTAACTTCAGAGCTATTTCTGCTGTCAAGATTTGCTCCGATGGGATATGGGTATAAATGTCCCTCCGACCTGAGACCGCCACGGTGACTTGCAAGCAACTCACTGCACTTAGGCACTGGACTACCTGAATTTCTAATTCAGTGATGGAAGGTTGTTGGGTGTAGTCAAGTACTTGACTTGTCGGTGCGTGTGTCAAGATGGGATTGACCACTCCAGTTTAGGAGCTGTGTACAGTCGTGTTTCAATTTAGCAAAACCTTGGCCAGGGTAGTCCTAGTGAGGAGTCACAGGACTAATTGAGTTGAGCACGATTCGGATGATATCATCAGGGTTGACAGTTTAACTTTGAGTCATCCTAAACACAGGGGTCAAAAGGGATGAATTATATGGTAACCATATTCACGTAGGTTCTGAATGTTGCGATTGCGATTATTTGACCTATCCGATAGTCAGGTATCATTGCTAGATGGTCACTTCGATTAGTACAGGAATTGGTTCCTGTGCTACCGGTTTAGGTTCGAACCTGCGGGGTCACACACATTAGAGGTTCCTTTCTGATCTGATGGCTGATTATGAGTCTTATCTATTTGAGACTCTATGATTGAGAATTAGGATTCTCTAATCATGAGTTCCACACATTTTGGGTATCGGGGTCAAAATTTTGAATTTCAAATTTTGAATTTGAAATTTGAACTCTTTGATCAGGGTTTCATATCGATGGTCTCTGATGCCTGATTGCCCATCGGATTTGGACTCAATATTTATGAGAGATTTAATTAGTGATTTAATCACTAATTAACTCAATTTGATTGAGTAATTATTTTTGGATCAAGTCCAAATTGAATTGGATTCAGTTTGGATTGACCCGATTAGGTTAAATGTTGACCTAATCGCTAAGGTGGTTTAGTCCCTGATTTGATCAAGGGTTAGGTTTAGTTAATTTCTAATTTGATTAGGATTTTATTGAACCTAATTAAGCCTAATTATATTGTGTTTAATCTGGTCTAATTATGCTTAACCTATTTTAAACTAGATTGGCTCAATTTGAATCAAACCACCTTGTTTTAAATTCCCTGCGACACCCAACTTCCTTGCACCCATTTGAATTCACGAGAAGAAACTTCTCATGAAATTTTTCTCATGCAAAACCCTTCCCCACGCCCTCATTTGTGTGCCATATGGATGGATAAAATAATTAGTTAGCCATTCAAATTCAAAACATGTTTGAATTTGAATGGATAACTTATCACTTGCCCTTTCATCCTTATCCATTTTGTGCACCACATTACTTACACGAGAAAAGGTTTCTCGTGAAACAGTTTCCATGCACAAAGAGCCACACCCCTTCTCTTCTCACACCCAAAAGGATAGGGATAAGTTGGTTTTCGTTTGAATTCAAATTTGATTTGAATTCAAATGTGTAACCTCTTGTCTTTATCCTCTCACGCGGATAAGACACGTTCGACGTTGTTTTAAAAAGAGGAGAAAGGTGGAACGTGTAGAGAAATTTTAGGAGAGAAACTTTGAGGCGTGAGGAAGGCTTCTGCGTAAGGTGAAGGTCCAAAACTTTTCGAGAGAAAAAGAAAGAAAAGAGAGAAAATTGGGCGCAGGGTTTTTGGTGTGTACCCTAGGGTTTCTACCTAGGGTTCGGGAAGTGAGATTGGTGTGCCACGAGTGTCGTGAGTCCACCAAATTTTAGGGAGAGATCCATCAACCTCTCAAGCAACTGTGCAGATGATTTAGAGTATCCAAGAAGTCGGCACACATCGATCGAAGGAGTTCGATCAACATCTGCCATCAAAAGGATGAAATTACGAACTAGCATTCGTGAGGAGCTGATCAGATGGGAGCTTCGTGTGGATGATCCGCAGAGGCCAGACATTTGTGTGGCTGCAACGTGACGATCAGAGCCCCCCGACGGTGATCAGATTGTGGTGATCGACTACCCGCAAAAGGTGATGTGTTCTGAACACAGTATTGTAAAATATTTACTGATTCAAATTTGAATTTCAAATTTAAATGCATGCTGTTGTATCATATTTAGATCCTAGTGTAGGGTTAATTAGTATTAATTAATGAGATTAATTAATAATTTCACTATAAAATAGTAATTTTGAAAAAGTTTTAAAATTACCATTTTGCCCCTGCACTAAATTTTTGCATCAAATGGTATCAGAGCATGGTTCTAGAATATGATATACATATGCATGCATAGATTAAAGTGTAATCTATAAGTTTAAATTTGAAATTCAAAATTCAAAATTCAAAATTCAAAAAGATTTGAAATTTGAAATTTGAAATTTGAAATTTGTTAGAAGTTTCAAATTTGAAATTCAAAATTTGAAATTTGAAATTTGGTTGAAATCTCAAATTTGAAATTCAAAATTTGAAATTTGAAATTCAAAATTTAAAATTTGAAATTTGAAATTTGGTTGAAATCTCAAATTTGAAATTTGAAATTTAAAATTTGAAATTCAAAATTTAAATTTTGAAATTGGTATATTTAGATATACTTGATCCAAGTAGCAAGTAATCTAATTGGGTTGGTTGCCATGGCCGTCCGGTCATAGGAGAAAAGTAGGGTTTAAAGGCCCTCTCTTCCCATTCGATGGGGTCTCCTATGGCGGTAGGGGTGCCGATGCAATTATATCCCATGCCGATGAAGCAGCGAAAGGACATAATTAAGAAATTTATCATGAATGTGTTAGATTAGATCTAAAAAAAAATTTATGATTTATTTTGAGTTATTTTCTATTATGAAATGAGCAATAGAATTACTGTTTATGAAATGTGCTGACCCGTTTGTGAAATGAGTTAACACATTTGGTGAACAGAAAATAAAATCTTTCAAATTTGAAAATTATTTTTGAAATACCAAACCCTGACCCATCAGCCCAAGTACTTAATTAAAGGAATTAAGTGTTGTCTAGTAGGTCTAGAATTGTGAATTAAGACCTAAGACAATTGCATAAACTTGTGGGTCAATGGGTTAGATGAATTAGGTCCATAATTGGGTTAGACCTAAGGTTAGTTTAAAAAAATAGACTAAATGGAGTAATTGGTCAAATCTAATCAAAAGTTGAATTAGATTAGGTCAAGGATACTCTAGACTCAACTTCAATAGTTGTAGTTGAATAGGTCCATGTCTTTAACTAGACCAAGATGGACTTAATTCAAGGCTACGTGGTGGAGCCCTATTTACTAAGTTGATCAAAATTAAAACTAATGAACCGGTTGGTGTCTAAGGTAAGTTCGACAGTTTTGACCAGTGGTTCTTAAGCGGGAGCTACTCGCATTGATTCGATCATTGACGAGTTAATGGCAAATCTCCACCACTGATCTCACTTACCTGGCCAATCTGGTAAGTTAGATTTTGATTAGATCACTTGGTGATTAGAACTCACCCATGTCATTAGGTAAATCAGTGTGACTGATTTAGGTGCTCCTAATGCCAGCTTTAATTAAATCCTTTTTTAATCTGACTTGATGAAGTCAGTGGGAGGATTGAAATTGGCTGGATGATTTCTTCTCTACTATTCTTTAATAAAATTCTCAAAATTATTAGGTCCCTAAAATGATTAAGTTATAATGATAACTAAGTCATAGCCTCCCATTAAGTGAGTGATAATGAGTCCATTAGTTCAATGATCATTGGAGGCCCAAAGGCCTGGTGCTCATTGGCTAATGAAATTATTATTCATAATATGATAATTTGATTGAGTCTTTCTGATGGTGGTTAGGTTGGCCGACCAAAGTCGGGCCTGATCATTTATTGGTCCGATTCACTAAATTAAGTCATGTTAATGGTTGGACCTAACCAGATCTTTTCAGTGGAGGCCAAAGCCTACTGATTAGGTTCTGGGGCAAAATCAATTACTAGAAGTTGTTTAGAGAAACAACTAGTTAAGAACCTACCCATAGATGCACATGGGTTGACCAACCAAAGTTGGGCTCGTGTGTAGTCTGTGTGGATTCTAGTACCCATTAAGGAATTAAAGTAATTCCTCGAATTGGAGGATGAGGCTATCAGTTCGTAAAAATATTGAGAAAAACTTTAGAATAAAATTCAAGTCTTTAGTATTAATTTATGTACTAATAGAGGTCTCATTTTCCTTTAAGCAGCTATGGCCACTACCCTGTCGCTCCGATCATTATTAGATAATGACAAGCTCATGGGACCCAATTTCGATAGCTGGTATCGAAAATTGAAAATCGTCCTTGAGCATGAGCGGATCCTTTATGTAGTAACGGATCCAGCACCTGAGGAGCCAGCTCTGAACGCTAGTAAGGCGATCCGAGACACTTACTTGAAGTGGCTCAATGACCACACCACCGTTCGATGTATTATGCTGGCAGCAATGAATGACGAGTTCAGCCGAAGGTTTGAGAACGCCCAGCCACAGGAGATGCTTCAAATGTTGAACGACTCCTTTGGCACGCCTGACGACGTTGAAAGGCACAAAACTAGTTGTGCCATTTTCAATGCTCGAATGAGGGATGGGGCCTCAGTCACTGATCATGTACTGTACATGATCGAGATGATTGAGCGCCTAAGCAAATTGGGCTTTCCTCTACACGAGCAGCTCGGTAAGGATGCGATCCTTAATTCCTTGCCCAAGTCCTTCCTCCCATTTCTTACTCATTTTCGAATGACAAAACCTACAGTAACCACGGATTGTTGGGGTTGCTACAGAACTTTGAGAAGGATCACCAACTCCATAAGGAGTCGGTGAATGTAGTGGGAGGGTCTTCTTCTCGTCGTCAACCCTTTGGGAAGGGGAAGAAGAACAAGAAGAAGAAAAATAAGAAGGTGCAATCTCATGCTGGGACAGTAGCACGGGGTCAGACCAAGAAGCGCAAGCACGACCAGAGCCAAGTGGAGTGCTTCTTTTGCAAGAAGCACGGGCATTGGAAGAGGAACTGTCCTCAACACATTGCCTCCCTGGACCCGAACAGGCCAAAGAAGAAGCAAGGTAATTATATGATAACTCCTTGCAACTTTTCGATTTGTGATACTACTGCCTGGGTATTAGATACCAGAAGCCCTTATCATATTTGTAATTCGATGCAGGGTCTGCAGGTCAGTAGGAGATTTGATGAAGGCGAGAGGTTCCTGAATGTTGGAGATGGAAGCAAAGTTCCAGTTCTAGCTTTAGGAATCATGAGTCTTGTAATCAATTCTCGTAATGTAATTATGAGTGAATGTCACTATTGTCCAAGTTTTTTATTAAATATTATTTCTGTAGGCCTTTTGGCCATGTACGGTTATGATTTTTTAATAAGAAGAAATATTTGCAATATCATTTTGAATGGTGTTACAATATTTATTGGACAATTAAATAATGGAATTTACTTACTATCATAGCCTGTTAATGTGGTTCAAAAATTTGGTAAACGCTCTAGAATAGATAATGTGTCAGAAGTCTACCTTGGGCACTGTAGGCTAGGTCATATCAATAAGAACAGGATAAACAGGTTGGCTCAAGAAGGAATTCTTGAAGTTAGTGATTGTGAATCACTTCCAACCTGTGAGTCCTGTCTTCTTGGGAAGATGACCAAGTCACCTTTTACTAGAAATGGTGAGCGAGCCAGTGAACTCTTAGGTCTGGTACATTCTGATGTATGTGGACCCATGAGCTCAAGTGCAAGAGGTGGATTTTTCTACTTCATAACCTTCACAGACGACCTATCTAGGTATGGGTATGTCTATTTAATGAAGCATAAGTCAGAATCATTTGAAATGTTCAAACTATTCTGAAATGAGGTAGAAAAACAAACTGGAAAGTGTATTAAAACTCTTCGATCTGATCGAGGAGGTGAATACCTTTCCAATGAGTTTCTGACGTATCTAGGGAAGAATGGGATTCTCTCTCAGTGGACTCCTCTTGGAACACCACAGCATAATGGTGTGTCTGAAAGGAGGAATCGGACCCTGTTAGACATGGTTCGATCCATGATGGGGTTTGCTGGTCTGCCGATCTCCCTCTAGGGATATGCGCTCGAATCAGCTTGTTACCTTCTAAATAGAGTTTCGAGTAAGTCTGTAGCCAAAATGCCATATGAGATATGGATAGGACGTAAGCCAGTACTCTCGCACCTTAGGGTTTGGGGGTGTCTGGCTTATGTTAAACGTATAATTACAGACAAGCTTGGACCTAGGTCTGACAAGTGTAATTTTATAGGATACCCAAAAGAGACCAAAGGGTATTATTTCTACCTTGCTGATGAGCAAAAGGTGTTTGTTAGCCTTAAGGCAATCTTTTTAGAAAAGGAGTTCCTTAGTGAAGGAACTGTTGCCTCTAAAGTCGAACTTGACGAAGTTTGACAGGTGGAAAAACCGACACATATTACTGAACCTGAATCGGATTTGATTAGATCAGATCTAGAGCCCATTGATTATGCACCCTTAAGGCGGTCTGGTAGAGTACCACATCAACCGGACAGATACTATGGTTTCTTGGTTCGGGATGGTGATCCTGTCGAACTTGATGAAAATGATGAGGATCCGATCACCTACATGGATGCAATGCAGAGACCTGACTCTGAAAAATGGCTGGAGACCATGAAATCCGAAATGGAGTCCATGAAGGTCAACGATGTGTGGACATTGGTTGACCCACCCGAAGGAGTAAAACCCATAGGGTGTAAGTGGGTCTTCAAAAGGAAGAGGGGCGCAGACGGAAAGGTGGAGACCTATAAAGCCCGTCTGGTTGCCAAGGGATATCGTCAACATTATGGTATAGGCTATGACGAGACGTTTTCACCTGTGGCAATTCTCAAATCCATTCGGATTATGCTTGCGATAGCTGCCCATCTAGACTATGAAATCTGGCAGATGGATGTGAAGACAGCTTTCCTAAACGGAGAGCTGGACGAAGAGGTGTATATGATACAACCTGAAGGGTTCACATCCACAGATGAGTCTAAGGTGTGCAAGCTACAGAAGTCCATTTATGGACTTAAGCAGGCATCTCGGAGTTGGAACATACATTTTGATAGGACGATCAAAACATATGGCTTCGTTAAGAATGGAGAAGAGCCCTGCATTTATAAGTGGGCTAATGGTCTAGTAGTAGTATTTCTTGTATTGTATGTGGATGATATTCTCTTAATCGGGAATGATGTCCCTGCATTATAGGGAATAAAGATTTGGCTATCGTCACAGTTCTCCATGAAGGATCTGGGAGAAGCTTCCTACATCCTAGGGATGAGGATCTATAGGGATAGATCCAAAAAGTTGCTTGGCTTATCCCAGTTCACGTACATTGATACTATGCTGAAAAGGTTCAGCATGAAAAATTCCAAGAAAGGCTATCTACCGATAGGCCATGGAATTTCTCTCTCGAAGAGGGATTGTCCGACAACACCTCAAGAGAGAGAGCGTATGGGTAGGATTTCATATGCTTCGACAGTGGGATCTATCATGTACGCCATGACATGTACACGACCAGATGTGGCATACTCACTAAGAGTAGTGAGTAGATACCAATCTGATCCAGGAGAGAATCACTGGAAGGTTGTTAAAACCATCCTGAAGTATTTAAGAAATACTAAGGACCAGTGGCTTATATATGGTGAATCGGACTTGAGACTTATAGGGTTTACAGACTCTAGTTTTCAGTCTGATCGCGATGATAGCAAGAGTGTGTCAGGATTTATTTTTACCCTTAATGGTGGGGCTGTCTGCTGGAAGAGTTCCAAGCAGCACACTGTGGCTGATTCAGTATGCGAGGCGGAGTATATTGCTGCATCAGATGCTGCCAAAGAAGCGGTGTGGCTGAGAAAATTCATCACCGAGCTCGGAGTAGCACCCTCCCTTGTTGGTCCAGTTCTGCTCTACTGCGACAGCTCTGGAGCCATTGCTCAGGCGAAGGAACCAAAGGCACACCAGTGGACGAAGCATATTCTGCGCCGCTACCATCTCATATGGGAGATCGTGGATCGAGGTGACGTCGATCTTCAGAAGATCGACGGGAAGGAGAACCTGGCCGACCCATTCACTAAAGTCATTGCGGTGAAGGAGTTCAACGACTACAAGTCGAAGATGGGTATTAGATACTGCATCGATAGGCTTTAGGCCAAGTGGGAGATTGTTGGGAATAGTGTCCCAAAGCCAATCGTCAGCCTGTTGACGATTGTGCTCCTTTTTGTATTAGTACATGAATTATAAATAAATAAAAATTATTTTGGTATTTTTTCATCACAAATGTTTCATCTTCTAATGAACTCCTGTGTTGTGGTGAAGTCCTTAGGACTATTTAGACTCGACAAAGGAGGATTTGTCGCTTAGTCCTTAAACATGTTCGCGACCAAATGATACGTTGTTACCAAGGATGACAATGTTTATTGAGCATAGGTCGTTGTGTGCCATATGGGTTGGTTGTCCTCATAACCAAAGAGTGTGGAGACACTGGTATGGCATACAGGTGAGATGTAATGGTACATCTGCACTGAACGTGACCAACTTCGGAGCTATTTCTGCTGTCAAGATTTGCTTCGATGGGATATGGGTATAAATGTCCCTCCGACCTGAGACCGCCACGGTGACTTGCAAGCAACTCACTGCACTTAGGCACTGGACTACCTGAATTTCTAATTCAGTGACGGAAGGTTGCTGGGTGTAGTCAAGTACTTCACTTGTCGGTGCGTGTGTCAAGATGGGATTGACCACTCCAGTTTAGGAGCTGTGTACAGTCGTGTTTCAATTTAGCAAAATCTTGGCCAGGGTAGTCCTAGTGAGGAGTCACAGGACTGATTGAGTTGAGCATGATTCGGATGATATCATCAGGGTTGACAGTTTAACCCTGAGTCGTCCTAAACACAGGGGTCAAAAGGGATGAATTATACGGTAACCATATTCACGTAGGTTTTGAATGTTGCGATTGCGATTATTCGACCTATCCGGTAGTCGGATACCATTGCTAGATGGTCACTTTGATTAGTACAGGAATTGGTTCCTATGCTACCGGTTTAGGTTCGAACCTGTGGGGTCACACACATTAGAGGTTCCTTTCTGATCTGATGGCTGATTATGAGTCTTATCTATTTATGACTCTATGATTGAGAATTAGGATTCTCTAATCATGAGTTCCACACATTTTGGGTACCGGGGTCAAAATTTTGAATTTCAAATTTTGAATTTGAAATTTGAACTCTTTGATCAGGGTTTCATATCGATGGTCTCTGATGCCTGATTGCCCATCGGATTTGGACTCAATATTTATGAGAGGTTTAATTAGTGATTTAATCACTAATTAACTCAATTTGATTGAGTAATTATTTTTGGATCAAGTCCAAATTGAATTGGATTCAGTTTGGATTGACCCGATTAGGTTAAATGTTGACCTAATCGCTAAGGTGGTTTAGTCCCTAATTTGATCAAGGGTTAGGTTTAGTTAATTCTTGATTTGATTAAGATTTTATTGAGCCTAATTAAGCCTAATTATATTGGGTTTAATCTGGTCTAATTGTGCTTAAGCTATTTTAAACTAGGTTGGCTCAATTTGAATCAAACCACCTTGTTTTAAATTCCCTGCGACACCCAACTTCCTTGCACCCATTTGAATTCACGAGAAGAAACTTCTCATGAAATTTTTCTCATGCAAAACCCTTCCCCACGCCCTCATTTGTGTGCCATATGGATGGATAAAATAATTAGTTAGCCATTCAAATTCAAAACATGTTTGAATTTGAATGGATAACTTATCACTTGCCCTTTCATCCTTATCCATTTTGTGTGCCACATTACTTACACGAGAAAAGGTTTCTCATGAAACATTTTCCACACACAAAGAGCCATGCCCCTTCTCTTCTCACGCCCAAAAGGATAGGGATATGTTGGTTTTTGTTTGAATTCAAATTTGATTTGAATTCAAATATGTAACCTCTTGTCTTTATCCTCTCACGCGGATAAGACACGTTCGATGTTGTTTTAAAAAGAGGAGAAAGGTGGGACGTGCGGAGAAATTTTAGGAGAGAAACTTTGAGGCGTGAGGAAGGCTTCTACGTAAGGTGAAGGTCCAAAACCTTTCGAGAGAAAAAGAAAGAAAAGAGAGAAAATTGGGCGCAGGGTTTTTGGTGTGTACCCTAGGGTTTCTACCTAGGGTTCGGGAAGTGAGATTGGTATGCCACGAGTGTCGTGAGTCCACCAAATTTTAGGGAGAGATCCATCAGCCTCTCAAGAAATTGTGCAGATGATCCGGAGCATCCGAGAAGTCGGCACACATCGATCGAAAGAGTTCGATCAACATCTGTCATCAAAAGGGTGAAATCACGAACTAGCATTCGTGAGGAGCTGATCAGACGGGAGCTTCGTGTGGATGATCCGCAGATGCCAGACATTTGTGTGGCTGCGATGTGTCGATCAGAGCCCCATGATGGTGATCAGATTGCGATGATCGACTACCCGCAAAAGGTGATGTGTTCTGAACACAGTACTGTAAAATATTTACTGATTCAAATTTGAATTTCAAATTTAAATGCATACTGTTGTATCATATTTAGATCCTAGTGTAGGGTTAATTAGTATTAATTAATGAGATTAATTAATAATTTCACTGTAAAATAGTAATTTTGAAAAAGTTTTAAAATTACCATTTTGCCCCTGCACTAAATTTTCGCTTAAAACCTAGGCCGACAGTAAAAGCCCAGATATTGACAGATTTTACAGTAGAATGCACTATCTCAGAGGAGGCCGAACCTGAACAAGATAAAATTGACGGCCTGAAGTCCTGACTGAACTCCTCTGAAGAAGAAACAGACCCCCCTGATTGCTTTTGGGCCCTCTATGTGGATGGATCCTCCAACATGACGGGCGCGGGTGCGGGCCTGATCTTGATCAGCCCGGGGGGATCGTCGCGGAGTACGCACTGTGCTTCGAGTTCTCCGCAACGAATAATGGAGCAGAATACGAAGCTCTGATCGCAGGATTGAGGATCGCCAAAGAATTAGGAGTATATCGGTTCCAAGTTTCCAGTGACTCCCAATTGGTTGTGGGACAAGTCAGTGGAAACTACGAAGCACAGGAGGACAGCATGGCTAAATATCTTGAAAAGATAAAAGAGCTCGTCCCCGCCTTTAGTAGCTTCAACATCAGGCATATTTCAAGAACGAAAAATACCAGAGCCGATCTCCTCTCCAAGTTGGCTGTGCTGGCTCCGGCTGAATTGCCCAAGGTAGTTCTCTTTGAAGTTCTGAAGTGCTCAAGTACGGAAGAATCGTGGCCCATGATGAAAATTGGCCATGAACCCAGTTGGATCGACCCACTGGTGGCGTATCTCAGGGATGAGGTTCTCCCTCATGATGCAAAAGAAGCTCAGAAGCTCAGAAATCAAGCCTCCCGATACATCCTTTATGAGGACAAGTTGTACAAGAGGTCATACTCTTTGCCCCTTTTAAAATATCTCTGCCCTTCGGAAGCTGACTACGCCTTGTGGGAGGTGCACGAAGGAATCTGTCAAAGCCATCTGGGGACTAGATCCTTATCCCACAAGTTGCTCCGCCAAGGGTATTATTGGCCGACAATGTATCATGACTCCATTGAATACGTCAGAAAGTGTGACCGATGTCAGAGATATGCCAACATCCAGAGACAGCCTGCCTCCGAGCTTACACCCTTGAGCGCCCCATGGCCGTTTGTGCAATGGGGAATGGATATCCTTGGACCCTTTCCCGTGGCGTTGGGGTAGAGGAAGTTCCTCCTGGTAGCAATTGACTATTTCACCAAGTGGGTTGAAGCCGAACCACTGGCGAAAATCACAGAAGCTAAAGTGCAAGACTTCGTCTGGAAGTCAATCATTTGCAAGTTCGGCCTGTCGAGAACCCTAATTACTGATAATGGGCGGCAATTTGCGGGAGCGAGATTCATCAAATTTTGTGAAGACCTAAACATCTCCCATAACTTCACATCGGTAGCCCATCTTCAGGCTAACGGCGAAGCCGAAGTGACCAACAGAACTCTGCTGCAAGAAATCAAGACAAGGCTCGAAAGAGCGAAGGAAACTTGGGCAGACGAACTTTATCATGTGTTGTGAGCGTACCGAACTATCCAAAGATTGCCCATGGGGGAGACCCCCTTCGCTCTAGCCTTCGGAACGGAGGCTGTCATCCCAATTGAGCTCAAACTCCCGTCAGCACGAGTCGTGGCATTCAATGAGCATCATAATTCGCAGGGTCTCAAAGCCAACCTCGACTTATTAGAAGAAAAGCTGGAGGTAGCTCAAGTTCGGATGGCAGCCTACAGACAGAAAGTCGCCTGCTATTACAACTCCCGGGTCAAAAACAAAGTCTTTAGAGCAGGAGACCTAGTGCTTCGACGAGTCGCTGTCTCGCAACCTCAGGATCGAGGGAAGCTTGCCCCGAATTGGGAAGGCCCGTACGAAGTCAAGAAGGTAGTCCGGCCCAAAACTTACTACCTCAAGGAGCTCGGAGGAGCAGACCTCCCGTGACCATTGAGCTCAAAAAATTTACGAATGTATTACCGATAACTTTATTTTAAATAAAAGTTTTATATCCACATGTCTTCTCTCTTGGCACGAGCCTATATCAATAGGACAATCGGAACAAACCATGTTGGGAACAGGAGGAGAACCTCATCTCAGCACAATCGAAGGCCCAGTCCTCCTTAGATCGGATGGGGGGAGAGGCCCTGCAATGCCCACATGTGCCCCCACAGCCCTGTTAGGGACAGGAGGAGAACCTCGCCCCAACATGAGCGAAGTCGAAGGCTCGGTTACCCTTAGACCGGATGGGGGGAGAGGCCTTGCAACGTCCGTATGTGCCCCCACAGCCCTGTTAAAGATAAGAGGAGAACCTCGCCCTAACATGAGCAAAGTCGAAGGCCCGGTTACCCTTAGACCGGATGGGGGGAGAGGCCCTGCAATGCCCATACGTGCCCCCACAGCCTTGTTAGGGATAGGAGGAGAACCTCGCCCTAACATGAGCAAAGTTGAAGGCCCGGTTACCCTTAGACCGGATGAGGAAAGAGGCCCTTCAACGCCCATACGTGCCCCCATAGCCCTGTTAGGGACAGGAAGAGAACCTCGTCCTAACATGAGCAAAGTCGAAGGCCCGATTACCCTTAGACCGGATGGGGGAGAGGCCCTGCAATGCCCATACGTGCCCCCACAGCCCTGTTAGGGACAGGAGGAGAACCTCACCCTAATATGAGCAAAATCGAAGGCTTGGTTACCCTCAAATCGGATGGGGGGAGAGGTCCTGCAACGCCCGTATGTGCCCCCACAGTCATGTTAGGGACAGGAGGAGAACCTCACCCTAACATGAGCAAAGGCGAAGGCTCGGTTACCCTTAGATCGGATGGGGGGAGAGGTCCTGCAGCGTCCATATGTGCCCCCGCAGCCCTATTAAGAACAGAAGGAGAACCTCATCCTAACCTGAGCTGAAACCGATTACATCAGAAATAGGAAAAAAATCTCTTCCTGACACCAACTAAAGTCTGGTCATTCAAGATCAGATAAGAAAAAGGGAACCTTCTCGGCGGCCCCTCCGTGCTCCTGCGACCCCACTAAGAGCAGAGGGAAAACCCTCACTCGAGAAAAGCAAAAGAAAAAGGAGGGAGGTTAAAAAGAAAGTGACGAACTGCATCAACGATAAATTAAAAACAAATTACATTAAAGATACAGGGAACCTCATCTCAGCGAGGATTGGGGTTCTTATCAAAATCTCCGATCTCCAAGAGAGCTCTCAACGTAGGCCAAGGATAAGATGGCTTCCTCAGGGCAACGAGAAGTTCAGACCTCCGAGCCCGAACTCTGGAAGGAGGCGTCAAACTCGAGTGGCCCCGGATAAATCTGCGGCCATAAACAAAAGGATGGGTCAACGCGACGGCGATCAGGCACCTTCGAACGACATCGATATCAAGCAAGGAAAAAGCCAAAAGAAGCTCGGCAAACAACAACTCAACACGTGAGTAAAAGAGACAACATTGGCATTGAATGAAAAAAAAAAAGAGAGGGGGAATGTAATAGTAACAATGGCGAATAAAAGAAGTTCAGTGGGTGACAATTTGACACAAGGTGTGGACAAGGTAACAAAAATCTCCTTTTCATTATCAATTAACATGGTATACGTTACAAGGCCCTGAGGACCGAGGAAAGAAGAACGTTACTACAAGACTTGAAAAGAATACATTAGAGACCGCTTCAAGCTTTCGACTTCTCCTTCAAGTTCCATCCTTCTCAGCAGTATTTCCCAGTACGTGTGATGAACCCATCTGCTCTCGCCCCCTGCCTCATTCTGCTTCATTACCGAAACCCTAACCCTAGGGGGAAAAGGGGGGGATAGAACTCAAGGGGCGGCGGCAGCGACGGCAGCGGCAACGACGACCTACATCAGGAAGAATTGGAAGTACCCCAGAGGCCGCGATAACGCCAGAGGCATGTACCACCACCGTGTGCTCCCCGACAATCACCATCCTAGGTACTTCGGTGAGGTCGGCATGCACTACTTCCACCGCCCCCGCAACAAGTTCTACTGTTCTGCCGTCAGCACCGACCGCCTCTGGTCCCTCGACCCCGACGACGTCAAGAAGCCCGCCACAGCTTATGACGACAACTCTACCCTCTCGATCGGTGTCGCCCCGTTCAACTACAAAATTCTCAGGCAGAACGCACTCCCCGATTAGTTCCATTATTAAATCCCTGTTGTTGAAAGAATTCTCCCTCGAGTCCCCTTCGAAGCTGTGGGAGCCTTCAGTGGCAGTCCAGCAGCCGCTGAACTTGCAGGCCACTGTTTCCCCCCTCCTACTCCTCTCGATCCGTAGCTTCCTCTCGAGATTGACCTCCAGGGCAGAAGCCTCGATGAGAGAACTCCTCGAAAGAGCTCGAAGGATTGAAGGCTCAGCGTCGTAAGGGACGTCGACGGTGAGGGCCGCCCGGGCAACTCCTACGTCCGTGCCTGCAGCAAAAAAAAAAAAAATAAAAGAAGAAGAGAAGGAAATCCCGAAAGATCATGAGAGATTGCGAATAAACCCTCAGAAGCTAAACAAACAAAGCAAAAAGAGGAAGGAACAACCACGATGGCAAGAGAGGTTTCGGGACCAACCCAGGTTGGCTCGATGCAGGCGGGGAGCCGGCGGAGATGGCGAAGATTGGCGCGAAGAATGCTTAGGGTCAAAAAGGGTGCCGATGGGTGGCTAGGCTTTTAGGTAGAAGAAGGGCATCGTCTGGACTCTCAGGCGAAGTGAAGTCCCTGGAGGAAAGGAGGGGGTTTAAATAAGCGACGGGGCCTGGCACAGTCATGGCGGTGGATATCCCTAGGCCAACCAATGCCCGTCACGTGTCCCACTCATCGTGGCGTAGGGCTGACTGCTGGCGGAACCATTATGGTGTGGCACTTGGGACTACGCTCCAGCGAGAATTCCGAAAGGACTCTTCGGATCGCCCCAATTAGAAAAAGACTCCGGCATGCGCACATTAAATGTCAGGATTTTCGAGGGCAGTCGTGCCCAGAATTCAAAAGGCAACTTTGGCTGTAACAACTTCTCTATACTTTCTTCATTCGAAACTCGAACTCGAAAGTAGGGGGACTGGTTTTGGGTATAAAATACCCTCCCAGCCGAAGTTCGTATCAGGAGTGACCCTCTCGGGATTCTACCGACGTCCGATCTTCAGCGACATCTTTCCGAACCTCTCCGACAGTTGAGCTTCCACAACATTTCCAAGTTCTGCTGACGGATAAACTCCCACCAGTGTCGACCAGATTCACCACGACGGACAGACTCCATCCAAGTTTTTACGGTGGTCGACCACCTCCTAGACTTCATCTAAGCTCCTACGAGAGCCGAACTTCTTCCCCGAACTCCGACTGTAGGTAGACTTCGTCCGAGCCCCTACAGGAGCCAGACTTCTTCCCCGAACTCCGACTGCAGGTAGACTTCGTCCGGGCTCCTACGGGAGCCGAGCTTCAGCCCCAAGCTCCTATTGCAGGTGGGCCTCATCCGAATTCTGACAAGGGTCGGACTCCGGGCCCCCACCACAAGCGGTCTACTCCAAATTTTTACCACAAGCAGTCTGCTCCGAGCTACCACTACAAGCGGTCTACTCTGAATTCCTACCACAAGCGGTCTACTCCGAGCTACCACTACAAGCGGTCTGCTCCAAATTTCTACTACAAGCGGTCCACATCGGATTTCTACTATAAGCCTCCCCCTAAGCTTTTATTGTGAACGAATTCCTTCCGAACTTCTATTGCAGGCAGGCTTCGACCGAGCTTCCTCGACAAATGATCTCCATCCGGACTTATACGGAGACCGGACTCCAACAAAACTTCTGTAGCGGATAGATTCCGGATGAACTCCTACGACACACAGACTCCAGCAGTCGGACCCCTCCAATGGATGAACCTCTCCAGCGCCATCCGACATCCACTGCTGATCGACCTTCTGTCGAATTCTGCATGAAACCAAACTTCGTCTACGGAAAGCCTCTGACCGAGCTCCTACAGCAAATGACCCTCGCCTGTAGTACTAACACCCAAGGCACCCAACGGCAGAAGGCTCGCCAGCAACATCCGACCTCCTCTCAGATGGAGAGCTACCTCTCTCTGCCAGACACCTCAACAGAGCTTCTACCGACAGGCCTGGACTCCCTGGCAGGCCACAGTAATGGCCACGACTCTGCTCCACTTTCTGTGATGGATTCCACATGGCTCCACCACTCTCTAGCAAGTCGCGACAACAGACACTACTCCACTCCCCACGACAAACTCCACGTGGCTCTGAACAGCCCCTGACGCCACTACTCTCTGCAACAAACTCCTTATGGCCTTGAACGGCCCACTACCAGGCGGTTACAAACGTCGCTATCAGTCTGTTGCACCCTCCACCTATAAAAAGGGGACCCCAGATACGTTATTCTCTAAGCTCTAATTTCTATCTAAAAACTCTGCTAAAATTTTCGTTCGAGGCAGAGAACTGACTTGAGCGTCGGAGGGTCTTGCCGGAGCACCCCCAACTCTGGTTTAGACTTCCTTTGCAGGTCCCGATGGCGATCGCGACTCCCTCAACTCTAGCTTCTCCGATGCCGGTGGATTTTTGCACCAACAGACTCCATTTCAGATTTCATAGTCTCTAGCCATTTCTCAGAGTCAGGTCTCTGCATTGCATCCATGTAGGTGATCGGATATTCATCATTTTCATCAAGTTCGACAAGATCGCCATCCCGAACCAAGAAACTATAGTATCTGTCCGGTTGACGTGGTACTCTACCAGACCGCCTTAAGGGTGCAAAAATAATGGGCTCCAAATTTGATCTAATCAAATTCGGTTCAGGTTCAGCTACTTGTGTCAATTTTTTCACCTGTCGAACTTCCTCAAGTTTGACCTTAGAGGCAATAGTCCCTTCACCAAGAAACTCCTTTTTCTAAAAAGATTGCCTTAAGGCTGACAAACACCTTTTGCTCATCAGCTAGGTAGAAATAATATCCTTTGGTCTCTTTTGGGTACCCTATGAAATAACACTTGTCACACCTAGGTCCAAGCTTGTCCGTAATTAAACGTTTAACATAAGCCGGACACCCCCAAACCCTAAGGTGCGAGAGTACTGGCTTACGTCCTATCCATATCTCATATGGCATTTTGATTACAGACTTACTCGAAATCCTATTTAGAAGATAATAAGCTGATTCGAGCGCATATCCCCAAAGGGAGATCGACAGACCAACAAACCTCATCATGGATCGAACCATGTCCAACAAGGTCCGATTCCTCCTTTCAGACACACCATTATGCTATGGTGTTCCACGAGGAGTCTACTAAGAGAAAATCCCATTCTTCCCAAGATATGTCAGAAACTCATTGAAAAGGTATTCACCTCCTCGATCAGATCGAAGAGTTTTAATACACTTCCCAGTCTACTTAGGCACTCAATCATTTTGATCATGTATAGTACATGATCGATGACTGAGGCCCCATCCCTCATCCAAGCATTGAAAATGGCACAACTAGTTTTGTGCCTTTCAATGTCGTTAGGCATGCCAAAGGAGTCGTTCAACATTTGAAGCATCTTCTGCGGTTGGGCATTCTCTAACCTACGACTGAACTCATCATTCATTATCGCCAGCATTATGCACCGAATGGTGGTGCGATCGTTGAGCCACTTCTGGTAAGTATCTCGGACCGCCCCTCTAGCGTTCGGGGCTGGCTCCTCAGGTGCCGGATCCATTACTACATAAAGGATTTGTTCATGCTCAAGGATGATTTTCAATTTTCGATACCAGCTATCGAAATTAGATCCCATGAGCTTGTCATTATCTAATAATGACCAGAGCGACAGGGTAGTAGCTATAGCTGCATAAAGAAAAACCATACCTTTATTAGTATATAAATTATTAATACTAAAGACTTGAACTTTAGTCTAAAGTTTTTTTCAGTATTTTTACGAACTGGTAGCCTCAACCTCCAATTCGAGAAATTACTTTAATTTCTTAGTGGGTACTAGAATCCACATAGACTACACACGAGCCCAACTTTGGTTGGTTAACCCGTGTGCATCTATGGGTAGGTTCATAACCAGTTGTTTCTCTAAACAACTTCTAGTAATTAATTTTGCCCCAGAACCTAATCAGTAGGCTTTGGCCTCCACTGAAAAGATCTGGTTAGGTCCAACCATTAACATGATTAGATTTGATGAATCGGACCAATAAATGATCAGGCCCGACTTTGGCCGGCCAACCTGACCACCATCAGAAAGACTCAACCAAATTATCATATTATGAATGATAATTCTATTAGTCAATAAGTACCAGGCCTTTGGGCCTCCAATGATTATTGAACTAATGGACTCATTATCACTTACATAATGGGAGGCTATGACTTAGTTATCACTATAACTTAATCATTTTAGGGACCTAATAATTTTTGAGGATTTTTATTAAAGGATAGATAAGAAAAAATTAACCAGCCAATTTCAATCCTCCCACTAACTTCACTAAGTCAGATTAAAAAAGATTTAATTAAAGTTGGTATTAGGAGCACCTAAATCAGTCACACTGATTTACCTAATGACATTGGTGAGCCCTAATCATCAAGTGATCTAATCAAAACTTAACTCACCAGGTTGGCCAGGTAAGTGAGATCAGTGGTGAGGATAAGCCATTAACTCGTCAGAGATCAAATCAATACGAGTAGCTCCCACTTAAAAACCATCGGTCAGAATGCCGAACTTACCTTAGACACCAACCGGTTCATTAGTTTTAATTTGATCAACTTAGTAAATAGGGTTCCACCACGTAGCCATGAATTAAGTCTATCTTGATCTAGTTAAAGACATGGACCCATTCAACTACAACTATTGGAGTTGAGTTTAGAGTGTCCTTGACCTAATCTAATTCAACTTTTGATTAGATTTGACCAATTACTCTAATTTAGTCCATTTCTTTAAGCTAACCTTAGGTCTAACCCAATTATGGACTTAATCCATCTAACCCATTGACCCACAAGTTTATGCATTTATCTTAGGTCTTAATTCACAATTCTAGACCAACTAGACAACACTTAATTCTTTTAATTAAGTATTTGGGCTGATGGGTTAGGGTTTGGCATTTCGAAAATAATTTTCAAATTTGAAAGGTTTTATTTTTTGTTCACCAAATGTGTTGACTCATTTCACAAACGGATCAGTACATTTCATAAACAGTAATCCTATTGCTAATTACATAACAGAAAATAACTTAATCAAAATAAATCATGAATATTCCTTTAGATCTAATCTAACATATTCATGATAAATTTTACAATGGAATCTTTACAATTAAGTCCTTTCGCTGCTTCATCTGCATGGGATATAATCGCATCGGTACCCCTACTGCCATAGGAGAACCCCATCGAATGAGAGGAGAGGGCCTTTAAACCCTACTTTCTTCCTATGACTGGACGACCATGGCAACCAACTAAATTAGACTACTTGCTACTTGGATCTAGTATATCTAAATATATCAATTTCAAAATTTAAATTTTAAATTTTAAATTTTAAATTTCAAATTTTGAATTTTAAATTTCAAATTTCAAACAAATTTCAAATTTCAAATTTTTGAATTTCAAATTTTGAATTTTAAATTTTGAATTTCAAATTTAAAATTTCAAACAAATTTCAAATTTCAAATTTCAAATTTTAAACTTTAAATTTTTAAATTTTAAATTTTAAATTTCAAATTTTAAATTTTAAATTTTGAATTTTAAATTTTTGAATTTTAAATTTCGAACAACTTTCAAAATTCAAATTTTAAATTTTAAATTTCAAATTTAAATTTTTAGATTACAACTTAATCTATGCATGCAAATATATATCATATTTTAGAACCTGGCTCTGATACCATTTGAAGTGAATTTAGTGCAGGGGTAAAATGGTAATTTTAAAATTTTTTTAAAATTACTATTTTATAGTAAAAATTATTAATTAATCTAATTAATTAATATATATAAATTTTATATAAGAATCTAAATATGATATATATATAGCATGCATTTAAATTTGAAATTCATACTTCTATAGTAAATATTTTTACTGTTATGTGTTCAGAACACATTACCTTTGTGCGGGTAGTCGATCGCCGCAATCTGATCACCGTCGGGAAGATTTAATCATCACAATACAGCCACACAGTGTGTCTAGCCTCTATGGATCATCCACATAAAGCTCCTGATCTGATCGACTCCTCACAATGCTAGTTCATGGCAGAATCCTTTTGACGGTCGATGTTGATCGAACTCCTTCGATCTTGATCTGCTGACTCTTCGAATGCTTCAGATCATCAACAGATGTACTTGAGAGGTTGATGAAGCTCTTCCTAAAATTTGGTGGGCTCACGACACTCGTAGCTCACTTTCTCACTTTTCGAACCCTAGACAGAAACCCTAGGGTACTCTTAGAAAAGCCTGCGCCTCTTTCTGTTTCTTTTCTTTTCTCTTCTTTTTCTTTCTTTTCTCATGCACGAGACTTTTCTCACGCACCCTTTTCTCTCTAGGATCAGATTAGCGCACGCCTTATCTTCTCTTCCTTTTAAAAATAGTGCAAAACATATTTTTGCAGCATTTTCTCCGCGTGAGAGGATAAAGATAAGTGGTTGCTCATTTGAATTCAAATCGAATTTGAATTCAAATGCCAACCAACTCATGTTCATCCACTCTTGGCATGAGAAGAGAGGGGTGTGGGCTACTTTGTGCATGGATAATTTTTACGAGAAACATTTTCTCGTGTGGAAGAAGTGGCACACAAAATAAAGGGGTGGCACAGAGATTTGTTATCCATTCAAATTCAAACATCTTTTGAATTTGAATGGCCAACCAATCTCATCCATATCCATTCAAAATGGCACACAAAGAAGGGGCGTGGGATGGCTTCTGCATGGGAGAAAATTTATGAAAACTTGTTTCTCATGAATTCAAATGGGCGCATGTGAAGTGAGGTGGCGTAGGGAGATTAGTCAAGGTGGTTTGAAATCCAATTGAACCAACCTTATTTAAAATAGGTTTGACACAATTAAACTAAATTAAATCCAACATAATTAGGTTTAATTAGGCTCAATAAAATCTTAATCAAATCAGAAATTGACTAAGCCCAACCCCTAATCAGATCAAGGACCAAACCACCTTGGTGATTAGGTTAACACTTAACCTAATCGGGTCAAACCCAACTGAATCCAATTCAATTGGACTTGATCCAAAAATAATTATTCAATCAAATTGAGTTAATTAGTGATCAAATCATTAATTAAATCTCTCATAAATACTAAATCCAAATTTGATGGACAATCAGGCATCAGAGTCCATCGATATGAAACCCTGATCAAAAAGTTCCAAACCAGTGGAACTCTTGACCTCAGTACCCAAAATGTGTGGAACTCATGATTAGAGAATCCTGATTCTCAATCATAGAATCTTCGAGCATTGAGACTCTTGGTCGAAGAGTCTCAGTCCAGTGGGACTCTTCACCAGCCATCAGATCAGATAGGTACTTCTAATGTGTATGACCCTGCAGGTTCGAACCTAAGCCGGTAGCACAGGAACCAATTTCTGTACTAATCGAAGTGACCATCTAGCAATGGTACCCGACATCCGAATAGGTCGAATAGTCACAATCACAACACTCAGAATCTACGTGAATATGATTACTGTATAATTCATCCCTTTTGATCCCTGTGTATAGGACGACTCAGGGTTAAACTGTCAACCCTGATTAGATCATTCGAATCGTGCTCAACTCAATCAGTCCTGTGACTCCTCACAAGGACTACACTGGACAAGGTTTTGCTAAATTGAAACACGACTATACACAGCTCCTAAACTGGAGTGGTCAATCCCATCTTGACACAAACACCGACAAGTCAAGTACTTGACTACATCCAGCAGCCTTCCGTCACTGAATTAGAAATTCAGGTAGTCCAGTGCCTAAGTGCAGTGAGTTGCTTGCAAGTCACCATGGTGGTCTCAGATCAAAGAGAAAGTTATACCCATATCCCATCGGAGCAAATCTTGTCAGCAGAAAAAGATCCAGAGTCGGTCACGTTCAGTGCAGATGTACCCTTATATCTCACCTGTATGCCATACCAGTGTCTCCACACTCTTTGGTTAAGAGGACAACCAACCCATATGGCACACAACGACCTATGCTTGATAAACATTGTTGTCCTTAGTAACAACGTATCATTTGGTCGCAAACAGGTTTAAGAACTAAATGATAAATCCTCCTTTGTCGAGTCTAAATAGTCCTAAGGACTTCACCACAACACAGGAGTTCATTAAAAGATGAAACAATTTGTGATAAAAAAATACCAAAATAACTTTTATTTATTTATAATTCATATACTAATACAAGAAAGAGCACAACCGTCAATAGGTTAACAATTGGTTTTGGGACACTATTCCCAACATACGACGTGGAGGAGGAATATACGTCTACTGGTTCATCATGATCAATAGGTTCTTAAGGTCCCAAGGCTCGCTGCTCTTCAGAGACACTATCTTTGAGCTTAACTTTCCTCCCACTACTTCATCTTGGTTAAATAATTTTTCAAAAAAATAGCATGTCGGGTCACAATTACATTATGATCTTTTTAGAAAGTAGTATCTCAAACTCTTTTAGGATGAGCTTTATAGACCTATCCTTAACATATCCATCTACTGTGCTAAACACAGGCTGGACATCCTTCAATCTTAGAATAATCAAGATTCAATTCTCACCATGCCATATCTCATATGGTGTGGTAAGAACAGGTTTAAAAAGAACCCAATTTCATAGAAATAAAGTATGTCCCTAAAAAAATATAAATTAATGAAGTTCATTATGGACCAGACCATATCTCATATAGTCCCTTAACTCTTCTTATCTCATTGAGCTGAGATGTTCTAAGAGCAATCCAATATGAAACTATGTCATTTTATGAGATAATCGAAAAAATTTTTTATTGATATTGCATCCTCGATCCGATCGAAATACCTTTAAAAATTTTTGATTAGTTTCTCTACTTACATCTGAATTCTTTGAACCTTTCAAAAATTTCAGATTTATATTTCATATACAAAGTAGAGATAACTCCTTGTTTAGCACATTACATGGGCTACACACATCAAATGTGTACCAGGATAAGTATCTCAGTGGTCCTTTTTCTCTTATCCTACAAGAGTAGCTTGGTTATATTTTCTCAAAAAGATGATACACAAACTAGATTTAACTCAATAGTCAATGAGCCCAAGCTCATATTTTTCTAGTTTGTTAATTATTTCTTCTCCAATACAACTTAGCCTAAGGGTCCACATATACTTTAAGCTTATCTTAATTTTGGATCTCTCAGATCCAATGGCATTCACTACTTGCTCAAGTAAGTTTATATATGCATCACTATGCAAATGACAGAGACCGTCTCTAAGAACTAAATCCAAATGATGATCGCGAAGGATAGATATCCATGGCCACAACAGCAACTGTTGCCCTATAGCCAATTCAAGGGTTACTTTCTCAGCCCTCTATCTTCCCATCGACTCTACACTAGAGTCCACAGCTCAATTGGGAGAACAAAAAATTGTAAGGATAACATTGAGCAATTTTAACATACCTACTCTAGATGTGTCTTTGTTTGTTTAGGCTCTCCAGATATTTACTTTTGAACTCTTTCAAGGTTTCTTTATTATCAACACTTTGATCAATTTAGATAAGATGCCATGATGGTCTTTTAAATGGTAGTTTACCATAAACTATCTATATAAACTAATCAAAGATTGCAGGATCAAATCCATAAGCAATTCCTTGTGCATGATCATGTCGAGCCTTTCAAGCTTCTTAATTTCTTTGATCATTATTAAATAATCATCATAGACTGACTGCCCATCACGTATCATATACGCTATGTGATTCTGATCACCTCATAATATTTGCAGATGAATCAACGTATCATAGGTAGTAAATATTTGCTTATGCATAGCACCTATCTTAGCTGTCATTGTCCATTCACTCATCAAATATTGCTCATTGACTATGGGTTGGATGGATTGTTAACATCAGAATAACTTGGTAAAGAACATAGCTTAATTTTTTTAAAATTAAGAATAATTCTTAAGTTTATGAGCCAGTCTATGTAATCAGTTTCGATTAATCGATTGATATCTAGGATTCAAGTTAGCGAGTTGGAAGCTGACATAATGAACAGCAGGGAGTAAAGATTCTAATTGAATATTTGTACTTATTTTATAATTTACTCTAGAAAGTTTTAGATGTAAAAAAAGACTCCCATTATTTTTATCGGATCTCCCACACTCTCCAGATGGAGAAACAAAAATCCTGACGTGATAATTGAATTTTTAATGGGTACTGCAGTCCCATCGATGCCGTACACCTTACCTAACAGTTATTAGTAACATAAATAAACACCGATGCATAGACAACTCTTTATCCAGATGTTTCTCTAAGCATGTTGCTGTCACTTGATCTCTAAGTCATGTGGGCTCACCTAACAGTTATTGCCCGCACTCCTTAGTTAAGCCAGACCCACCGTTCACAAGTAAGTGCAAAGCTATCATGTGGTCCCTCACCTAATAGTTATTAGGTCCAACCCCATCTTTACCCCACAGCAACTCTTTGCTAATAGAGTGGTTGCGTGATCCCAATGCAACTGAATCACTGTGACCAATCGAGAACAATCAACACCAGTAGCATGCCCATACATCTACAATGGTGGAAGACCTTGGACTTAATATTTATAGAGAGATTTGGATTTAGATCTCAACTAATCAATCATCACATGACTGATGTAATTAGCATGGGCTAAATCAAACCACCAAGCAACCATATTTGAGACTCAATCTACCAAATTGACTAGATAAGTAGAGATTGGTGGGGGTCCCCCCATTATTTTTTTTAGACATCAATAAATTGATTAGATAAGTGAACAAAATTAATTAAATAACCACCTTTCGATTACTTACCTTAGACACCAATCGATCAATTGATCCAAACAGGTTAGCTTAGGTGAATCAGACTCGAGCCATAGAGCCGAATTAGGTCCTTAGATTAATTGATTCTACATATGGGTGACAATCGATTCAATCAATAATAATTGTATGATCTTAGGCTCTATTGACCTCATCCTAATCAACACTTGACTTGATTTGATCAACTGCTAAATTGATTCAAACCAATATGATCAAATCAGAAACCCTTACATGTAATCTAATTATAGGACCTAATTTGATCTACCCATGACCAATCCCTCATGCACAAACACTAATTTCATATTTTAAATCAAAAATTTTCAAATCTAAATTCTTTGTATGAAGAGTAAATTTTGATCTTAAAATAATTTTAGATCATGCATACAAATATGTATCATATACATAAACAAGTTCAGATCATAGAAATAAATTTCAAGCCTAAACATGCTTTCATATATCATATATATGAATTAAAATAAATCTTAAAATTTTTTTCAGATCTAAATAACAAAATATATATCACATATATATGGTAAAAATCAGATCTAAAAAATTTAATCTAATTAAAAATTTTAACATCATTCTAGGACAACCATTCAGCATAACAGGTTATGTCAGGACAACCTTATGTCAGAACAATATTAAAACCTTTCAGATCTGAAATTTTTCTTTACAGATTTTAAATCTAAATCTTAATCTCATGTATATAATGTAGCTCTGATACTACTGTTTAAAGTTTTATGATTTTATGCATGCATGATTTTATAAAATAACTACGCAGTAAAATTTTAAAATTTTTAGATTAAATCTAATTTAATCTAAGCAAGCATAAGATCAAATCTTTAAATCATAAATAAGATCATCATATGTGAGATAAGATTCAGATACAGAAATCAAATAGAAAAAAAAATATACCTAGAAATGGATCAATCTTCAACACGAACTGATGATCGTGGATGTCTTTCGAAGGTCTCTTTTAGCCGCACAAGCGTCCGACCTCTATGGATATTCACATGAGATTCTGATCTAATCATAAGCCTTTTAATCTCATCGGAGTGCTAGCTCCCTTGCAGAGACTGAAGTGAATTTTAGTGCAGGGGTAAAATAGAAATTTTAAATTTTTTTCAAAATTATTATTTTACTATGAAAATTATTAATTAATCTAATTAATTAATATATATAAATCTAACACAAGAATCTAAATATGATATATATATATATATAGCATGAATTTAAATTTAAAATTCAAACTTCTACAGTAAATATTTTACTGTTATGTGTTTAGAACACATTACCTTAGTACAGGTAGTCGATCGTCGCAATCTGATCACTGTCAGGAGGGTCTAATCATCGCAATGCAGCTACACAGTGTGTCTGGCCTCTACGGATCGTCCACATGAAGCTCCCGATCTGATCGGCTCCTCACGAATGCTAGTTCGTGGCTGAACCTTTTTGATGGTCGATGTTGATCGAACTCCTTCGATCTTAATCTACCGACTCCTCAAATACTCTAGATTATTAGCAGATACACTTGAGAGATTGATGAAGCTCTTCCCAAAGTTTGGTGGGCTCACAACACTCGTAGCTCACTTACTCACTTCCCGAACCCCAGGTTGAAACCCTAGGGTACTCTCTGAAAACCCTGCGCCCATTTTTTGTTTCTTTTCTTTTCTTTTCTCTCAGAAGTTTTTGAACTTCAAACTCACACACAATGCTTTCTCACGCCCACTATTCTCTCTCAAAAAAATTCTACGCACGCTCCACTTTCTCTTCTCTTTTAAAACAGTGCAAGATGTATCTTATCCGCGTGAGAGGATAAAGATAAGTGTTTGCTCATTTGAATTCAAATCGAATTTGAATTCAAATGCAAAACAACCCATCCTTATCCACTCTTGGCATGAGAAGAGAAGGGCGTGGGCTCTCTTGTGCATGGAGAGTTTACATGAGAAACTCTTTCTCATGTATAATAAGTGGTGCACAAGATGGATAAGGCAAGTTGGCACATGGAGTTGGTTGCCCCATTCAAATTCAAACTTCATTTGAATTTGAATGGCGAACCAACCATTTTTATCTAGATAAATGGCACAAAAGAGAGGGTGTGGGAATGCTTATGCATGGGATAAAATTCACAAGAAGTTGTTTCTCGTGAATTCAAATGGGCACATGAGAAGTGAGGTGGCGCAGGGAGATTAGTTAAGGTGGTTTGAACCTAATTGAGCCAACCTAATCAAAATAGGTTAGGCACAATTAGACTAAGTTAAACCCAACTTAATTAGGCTTAATTAGGCTCAATAAAATTTTAATCAAATCAAAAATTGACTAAGCCTAACTCCTGATCAAATCAGTGACCAAAACACCTTAGCAATTAGGTCAACACTTAACCTAATCGGGTCAAACCCAACTGAATCCAATTCAATTGGACTTGATCCAAAAATAGTTACTTAATCAAATTGAGTTAATTAGTGATCAAATTATTAATTAAAACTCTCATAAATATTGAGTCCAAATCCAATGGGCAATCGGGCATCAAAGTCCATCGATATGAAACCCTGATCAAAAAGTTCCAAACCAGTGGGACTCTTGACCTCGGTATCCAAAATGTGTGTAACTCATGATTAGAGAATCCTGATTCTCGATCATAGAGTTCTAGACATGTAGGACTCAAAGTCCACGAGCATTAGGACTCTTCACCAGCTATCAGATCAGATAGGAACCTCTAATGTGTGTGACCCCGCAGGTTCGAACCTAAGCCAGTAGCATAGGAACCAATTCCTGTACTAATCGAAGTGACCATCTAGCAATGGTATCCAATATCCGGATAGGTCGAATAGTCACAATCGCAACACTCAGAACCTACGTGAATATGGTTACTGTATAATTCATCCCTTTTGACCCCTGTGTTTAGGATGACTCAGGGTTAAACTGTCAATCCTGATTAGATCATCCGAATCGTGCTCAACTCAAACAGTCCTGTGACTCCTCACTAGGACTATCCTGGCCAAAGTTTTACTAAATTAAAACACAACTGTACACAGCTCCTGAACTGGAGTGGTCAATTCCATCTTGACACACGCTCCGACAAATCAAGTACTTGACTACACCCAGCAGCCTTCCGTCACTGAATTAGAAATTCAGGTAGTCCAATGCCTAAGTACAGTGAGTTGCTTGCAAGTCACCGTGGCGGTCTCAGGTTAGAGGGACAGTTATACCCATATCCCATCGGAGCAAATCTTGACAGCAAAAAAAAACTTCGGAATCGGTCACGTTCAATGCAGATGTACCCTTACATCTTACCTGTATACCATACCAGTGTCTCCACACTCCTTGGTTAAGAGGACAACCAACCCATATGGCACACAATGACCTATACTTGATAAACATTATTGTCTTTGGTAACCACGTATCATTTGGTCGCGAACAGATTTAAGGACTAAACGACAAATCCTTCTTTGTCGAGTCTAAATAGTCCTAAGGACTTCACCACAACATAGGAGTTCGTTAGAAGATGAAACAATTTGTGATAAAACATATCAAAATAATTTTTATTTATTTATAATTCATATACTAATACAAGAATGAGCACAACCATCAACAGGCTGACGATTGACTTTAGAACACTATTCCCAACAATCTCCCACTTAGCCTAAAGTCAATCGGTGCAGTATCTAATACCCATCTTCGACTTGAAGTCATCGAACTCCTTTATCGCAATGGCTTTAGTGAATAGGTCGGTCAGGTTCTCCTTTCCATCAATCTTCTGAAGGTCGACGTCACCTCGATCCATAATTTCTTGGATAAGATGGTAGCGGCACAGAATATGCTTCATCCGCTGGTGTGCCTTCGGTTCCTTCGCTTGAGCAATGGCTCCAGAGCTGTCATAGTAGAGCAGAACTGGACCAATAAGGGAGGGTGCTACTCTGAGCTCGATGATGAATTTTTTCAGCCACACCGCTTCTTTGGCATCATCTGATGCAGTGACATACTCTGCCTTGCAAACTGAATCAGCCACTTGTGCTGCTTGGAACTCTTCCAGCTAACAACCCCACCATTAAGGGTAAAAACAAATCCAGACACACTCTTGCTATCATCGTGATCAGACTGGAAATTAGAGTCTGTAAACCCTAAAAGTCTCAAGTCTGATTCACCATAAACAAGCCACTGGTCCTTAGTATTTCTTAAATACTTCAGGATGATTTTCACAACCTTTCAGTGATTCTCTCCTGGATCAGATTGGTATCTACTCACTACCCCTAGTGAGTATGCCACATCTGATCGTGTACATATCATGGCGTACATGATAGATCCCACTATCGAAGCATATGGAATTCTATCCATACGCTCTCTCTCTTGAGATGTTGTCGGACAATCCCTCTTCGAGAGAGAAATTTCATGGCCTATCGGTAGATAGCCTTTCTTAAAATTCTCCATGCTGAACCTCTTCAGCATAGTATCAATGTACGTGAATTGGGATAAGCCAAGCAACCTTTTAGATCTATCCCTATAGATCCTCATCCCTAGGATGTAGGAAGCTTCTCTCAGATCCTTCATGGAGAACTGTGATGACAGCCAAATCTTTATTCCCTGTAATGCAGGGACATCATTCCTGATTAAGAGAATGTCATCCACATACAATATAAGAAATATCACTTCTGGACCATTAGCCCATTTATAAATGCAGGGCTCTTCTCCATTATTAACGAAGCCATACGTCTTGATTATCCTATCAAAATGTATGTTCCAACTCCGGAATGCCTGCTTAAGTCCATAAATGGACCTCTGTAGCCTGCACACCTTAGACTCATCTGTGGATGTGAACCCTTCAGGTTGTATCATATACACCTCTTCTCCAGCTCTCCATTTAGGAAAGCTGTTTTCACATCCATCTGCCAGATTTCATAGTCCAGATGGGCAGCTATCGCAAGCACAATCCGAAAGGATTTGAGCATTGCCACAGGAGAAAATATCTCGTCATAGTCATACCATAATGTTGATGATATCCCTTAGCAACCAGACGAACTTTATAGATTTCCACCTTTCTGTCTGCGCCCATCTTCCTCTTGAAGACCCACTTACACCCTATGGGTTTTACTCCTTCGGGTGGGTCAACCAATGTCCACACATCGTTGACCTTCATGGACTCCATTTCGGATTTTATAGCCTCTAGCCATTTTTCAGAGTCAGGTCTCTGCATTGCATCCATGTAGGTGATCGGATCCTCATCATTTTCATCAAGTTCGACAGGATCGCCATCTCGGACCAAGAAACTATAGTATCTGTCTGGTTGATGTGGTACTCTACCAGATCGCCTTAAGGGTGAAAGAACAATGGGCTCCGGATCTGATCTAACCAAATTCGGTTCAGGTTCAGCTACTTATGTCGATTTTTTCATCTGTCGAACTTTCTCAAGTTCGACCTTAGAGGCAACAGTCCCTTCACCAAGAAACTTCTTTTCTAAAAAGATTGTCTTAAGGCTGACAAACACTTTTTGCTCATCAGCTAGGTAGAAATAATACCCTTTGATCTCTTTTGGGTACCCTATGAAATAACACTTGTTAGACCTAGGTCCAAGCTTGTCCGTAATTAAACATTTAACATAAGCCGAACACCCGCAAACCCTAAGGTGCGGGAGTACTGGCTTACGTCCTATCCATATTTCATATGGTGTTTTGGTTACAGACTTACTCGGAACCCTATTTAGAAGGTAACAAGCTGATTCGAATGCATATCCCCAGAGGAAGATTGACAGACCAGCAAACCCCATCATGGATCGAACCATGTCCAACAAGGTCCGATTCCTCCTTTCAGACACACCATTATGCTGTGGTGTTTCAGGAGGAGTCCATTGAGAGAGAATCCCATTCTCTCTAAGATATGTCAGAAACTCATTAGAAAGGTATTCACCTCTTCGATTAGATTGAAGAGTTTTAATATACTTTTCAGTTTATTTTTCTACCTCATTTTGAAATAGTTTGAACATTTCAAATGACTCCAACTTATGCTTCATTAAGTAGACATACCCATACCTCGATAGATCATCTGTGAAGGTTATCAAGTAGAAATTTTCATCTCTTGCACTTGAGCTCATGGGTCTACATACATCAGAATGTACCAGACCCAAGAGTTCACTGGCTCGCTCATCTTTTTCAGTAAAAGGTGACTTGGTCATCTTTCCAAGAAGATAGGACTCATAGGTTGGAAGTGATTCACAATCACCAACTTCAAGAATTTCTTCTTGAGCCAACCTGTTTATCCTGTTCTTATTGATATGACCTAGCCTACAGTACTAAAGGTAGACTTCTGACACATTATCTATTCTAAGATGTTTACCAGAGGTTTGAACCACATTAATAGGCTGTGATAGTAAGTAAATTCTATTATTTAGTTGTCCAATAAATATTGTAACACTATTCAAAATGATATTGCAAATATTTTTTTTATTAAAAATTCATAACCGTACATGGTCAAAAGGCCTATAGAAATAATATTTAATAAAAAGCTTGGACAATAGTGACATTCACTCAGAATTACATTACGAGAATTGATTACAAGGTTCATGATTCCTAAAGCTAGAAATAGAACTTTGCTTCCATCTTCAACATTCAGGAACCTCTCGCCTTCATCAAATCTCCTACTGACCTGCAGACCTTGCATCGAATTACAGATATGATAAGGGCTTCCGGTATCCAAAACCCAGGTAGCAGTATCACAAATGAAAAAGTTGCAAGGTGTTATCATATAATTACCTTGCTTCTTCTTCGGCCTGTTCGGGTCTAGGGAGGCAATGTATAGAGGACAATTTCTCTTTCAGTGCCCCTGCTTCTTGCAAAAGAAGCACTCTGCCTGGCTCTGGTCGGGCTTGCGCTTCTTGGTCTGACCCTATGCTGACGTCCCAACATGCGGCTGCACCTTTTTATTATTCTTCTTCTTGTTCTTCTTCCCTTTTTTAAAGGGTCGACGATCAGAAGAAGACCCTCCCACAATATTCACCGACTCCTTTTGGAGCTGGTGGTCCTTCTCAAAGATCTGCAGCAACCCCAACAAGCCGTGGTAGTTCACTGCAGGCTTTGTCATCCGAAAATGAGTAAGAAAGGGGAGGAAGGACTTGGGCAAAGAATTAAGGATCGCATCCTTACCGAGCTGCTTGTACAAGGGAAAGCCCAATTTACTTAGGTGCTCAATCATTTTGATCATGTATAGTACATGATCAGTGACTGAGGCCCCATCCCTCATCCGAGCATTGAAAATGACACAACTAGTTTTATGCCTTTCAACATCGTCAGGCGTGCCAAAGGAGTCGTTCAACATTTGAAGCATCTCCTATGGTTGGGCATTCTCGAATCTGTGACTAAACTCATCATTCATTGCCGCCAGCATTATGCACCGAACGGTGGTGTGGTCGTTGAGCCACTTCTGGTAAGTGTCTCGGACGGTCCCTCTAGCATTCGGGATTGGCTCCTCTGGTGCCGGATCCGTTACTACATAAAGGATCCACTCATGCTCAAGAATAATTTTTAATTTTTGATACCAGCTATCGAAATTAGATCCTATGAGCTTGTCATTATCTAATAATGATCAGAGCGACAGGATAGTGGCCATATCTACATAAAAAAAAATCAGACCTCTATTAGTATATAAATTATTAATACTAAAGACTTGGACTTTAGTCTAAAGTTTCTCCCAGTATTTTTACGAACTGGTAGCCTCAACCTCCAATTCGAGGAATTACTTTAATTTCTTAGTGGGTACTAGAATCCACACAGACCACACATGAGCCCAACTTTGGTTGGTCAACCCATGTGCATCTATGGGTAGGTTCATAACCAGTTGTTTCTCTAAACAACTTCTAGTAATAAATTTTGCCCCAGAACCTAATCAGTAGGCTTTGACCTCCACTGAAAAGATCTGGTTAGGTCCAACCATTAACATGACTTGATTTGGTGAATCGGACCAATAAATGATCAGGCCCGACTTTGGTCGGCCAACCTGACCACCATCAGAAAGATTCAACCAAATTATCATACTATGAATGATAATTCCATTAGTCAATAAGCATCAGACCTTTGGGCCTCCAGTGATTATTAAACTAATAGACTCATTATCACTCACTTAATGGGAGGTTATGACTTAGTTATCACTATAACTTAATCATTTTAGGGACCTAATAATTTTTGAGGATTTTTATGAAAGGATAGAAGAGAAGAAATTAACCAGCTAATTTCAATCCTCCCACTGACTTCACCAAGTCAGATTAAAAAAAGATTTAATTAAAGCCGGCATTAGGAGCACCTAAATCAGTCACACTGATTTACCTAATGACATGGGTGAGCCCTAATCACCAAGTAATCTAATCAAAATCTAACTCACCAGATTGGCCAGATAAGTGAGATTAGTGGTGGGGATATGCCATTAACTCATCAGAGATCGAATCAATGCGAGTAGCTTCCACTTAAGAACCACTAGTCAAACTACCGAACTTACCTTAGACACCAACCGATTCATTAGTTTTAATTTGATCAACTTAGTAAATAGGGTTCCACTGCGTAGCCATGAATTAAGTCCATCTTGGTCTAGTTAAAGACATAGACCCATTCAACTACAACTATTGGAGTTGAGTCTAGAGTATCCTTGACCTAATCTAATTCAACTTTTGATTAGATTTGACCAATTATTCTAATTTAGTCCATTTCTTTAAACTAACCTTAGGTCTAACCCAATTATGGACCTAATCCATCTAACCCATTGACCCATAAGTTTATGCAATTATCTTAGTGAAGCGAAATTTGAGTGCAGGAGTAAAATGGTAATTTTAAAACTTTTTCAAAATTATTATTTTATAGTGAAAATAATTAATTAATCTAATTAATTAACATATATTTACCCTACACTAGGATCTAAATATGATATACAGCATGCATGGATTTAAATTTGAAATTCAAATTTGAACAGTAAATAATTTACTGTTCTATGTTCAGAACACAATACCTTTGTGCGGGTAGTCGATCACCACAATCTGATCACTGTCAGGAGGCTCTGATCGTTGCAACATAGCCACATAGCATGTCTGACCTCTACGGATCGTCCACACGAGGCTTTCGGTCTGATCGGCTCCTCACGAGTGCTAGCTCATTGTAGAGCCCTTTCGACAGTTGATGCTGATCGAACTCCTTCGATCGATGTCTGTCGATTCCACGGATACTCCAAATCATCAGCAAATATGCTTGAGAGGTAGATGATTCTCTTCCTTGAATTTGGTGGGCTCACGATACTCATAGCTCACTAACTCACTTCCCAAACCCCAGGCTGAAACCCTAGGAAACACTCTGAAAACCCCTGTGCCCAATATTCTTTCTTTTCTTTCTTTTTCTCTCGGAAGGTTTTGGACCTTCACCTCATGCACAAGGCTTCCTCATGCCCCACTTTCTTTCTCAAAAATTTTCTACACATGCCCCATCCTTCTCCTCTTTTTAAAACAACATCGAATGTATCTTATCCGCGTGAGAAGATAAAGACAAGTGGTTACACATTTGAATTCAAATCAAATTTGAATTCAAATGCAAACCAACTCATCCCTATCCACTTGGGCATGAGAAGAGAAGGTGCAAGGCTGAATTGTGCATGAAAAGGTTTCATGAGAAACTCTTTCTCATGTGAGATATGGGGTGCTAAATTGGATAGGGTCATGAAGGCGCAAGAGATAAGTTATCCATTCAAATTCAAACACGCTTTGAATTTGAATGGCTAACTAATTAATTTTATCCAAAGATTGATGCACAAGAGTGGGTGTGCGAAGGGCTTTTCATGAGAGAAAAATTCATGAGAACTTTCTTCACATGAATTCAAATGGGCGCAGAGATATGAGGTGGCGCAGGGATTCAAATTCAAATGGTGGTTTAATCTTAATTGAACCAACCTAATCAAAATAGGTTAAGCACAATTAGACTAAATTAAATCCAACTTAATTAGACTTAATTAGGCTTAATAAAATCTTAATCAAATCAAAAATTGACTAAGCCCAACCCCCGATCAAATCAGGGACCAAACTATCTTGATGATTAGGTCAACACTTAACCTAATCGGGTCAAACCCAACTGAATCCAATTCAATTGGACTTGATCTAAAAATAATTATTCAATTAAATTGAGTTAATTAGTGATCAAATCACTAAATTAAACCTCTCATAAATATTGAGTTCAAATCTGATGGGCAATCGGGTATCAAAGTCCATCAATATGAAATCTTGATCGAAGAGTCCCAAACCAGTGAGACTCTTGACCCCGGTACCCAAAATATGTGGGACTCATGATCAGAGAATCTTGATTCTCGATCACAGAGTCCCAGACATGTAGGACTCATAGTCCACAAACATTAAGACTCTTCATTAGCCATCAGATCAGATAGGAACCTCTAATGTGTGTGACCCCGCAAGTTCGAACCTAAGCCGGTAGCACAGGAACCAATTCCTGTACTAATCGAAGTGACCATCTAGCAATGATACCCGACATTCAGATAGGTCGAATAGTCGCAATCACAACACTCAGAACCTACGTGAATATGGTTACTATATAATTCATCCCTTTTAACCCCTGTGTTTAGGATGACTCAGGGTTAAACTGTCAACCCTAATTAGATCATCCGAGTCGTGCTCAACTCAATCATCCTGTGACTCATCACTAGGACTACCTTGGCCAAGGTTTTGCTAAATTGAAGCACGACTATACACAGCTCCTGAACTAGAGTGGTCAATCCCATCTTGACACACGCACCGATAAGTCAAGTACTTGACTACACCCAGCAGCCTTTCATCACTAAATTAGAAATTCAGGTAGTCCAGTGCCTAAGTGCAGTGAGTTGCTTGCAAGTCATCGTGGCGATCTCAGGTCGGAGGGACATTTATGCCCATATCCCATCGGAGCAAATCTTGACAGCAGAGATAGCTCTGGAGTCGGTCACGTTCAGTGCAGATGTACCCTTACATCTCACCTGTATGCCATACCAGTATCTCCACACTCCTTGGTTAAGAGGATAACCAACCTATATGGCACACAACGACCTATGCTTGATAAATGTTATTGTCCTTGGTAACAACATATGATTTGGTCGCGAACAGGTTTAAGGACTAAATGACAAATCCTTCTTTGTCAAGTCTAAATAGTCCTAAGGATTTTACCACAACACAGGAGTTTATTAGAAGATGAAATAATTTTATGATGAAAAATATCAAAATAATTTTTATTTATTTATAATTCATATACTAATACAAAAGGAGCACAACCATCAACAGGCTGACGATTGGCTTTGGGACACTACATTCATAATAAATTTTACAATTGAACCTTTACAATTAAGTCCTTTCGCTGCTTCATCTGCATGGGATATAATTACAGCGGCACCCCTACCACCATAGGAGAACCCCATCGAATGGGAGGAGAGGGCCTTTAAACCCTACTTTTCTCCTATGACTGGACAACCATGGCAACCAACCCAATTAGACTACTTGCTATTTGGATCAAGTATATCTAAATATATTAATTTCAAATTTTAAATTTTAAATTTTAAATTTTAAATTTAGAATTTCAAATTTCAAACAAATTTCAAATTTCAAATTTCAAATTTTTGAATTTTAAATTTTGAATTTTAAAATTTGAATTTCAAATTTAAAATTTCAACCAAATTTCAAATTTTAAATTTTAAATTTCAAATTTTGAATTTTGAATTTCAAAATTTTGAATTTTGAATTTCAATTTTCAAATTTCAAAATTCAAATTTTAAAATTTTAATTTTAAATTTTTGAATTTTGAATTTTGAATAAATTTCAAAATTTAAATTTCAAATTTTAAATTTTAAATTTTAAATTTTAAATTTAAATTTTTAGATTACAACTTAATCTATGCATGCAAATATATATATATCATATTTTAGAACCCACTCTGATACCATTTCAAATGAATTTTAGTGCAGGGGTAAAACGATAATTTTAAAACTTTTTCAAAATTATCATTTTACTATGAAAATTATTAATTAATATAATTAATTAATATGTATAAATCTTACATAAGGATCTAAATATGATATATATACATAGCATGCATTTAGATTTGAAATTCAAACTTCTACCGTAAATATTTTACTGTTATGTGTTTAGAACACATTATCTTTGTGTGGGTAGTCGATCGCCGCAATCTGATAATCATCGAGAGGGTCTGATAATCGTAATACAGCCACACAATGTGTCTAACCTCTGTGGATCATCCACACGAAGCTCCCGATCTGATCGGCTCCTCACGAATGCTAGTTCGTGGCTGAACCCTTTTGATGGCCGATGTTGATCAAACTCCTTCGATCTTGATCTACTGACTCTTTGGATGCCCCAAATCATCAGCAGATGCACTTGAAAGATTGGTGAAGCTCTCCCCAAAGTTTGGTGGGCTCACGACACTCGTAGCTTACTTACTCACTTTCCGAACCCTAGGCTGAAATCCTAGGGTACTCTCTGAAAACCCTGTGCCTGCTTTTTGTTTCTTTTCTTTTCTTTTCTCTCGGAAGTTTTTGAACTTCAAAGTCATGCACAAGGCTTTCTCATGCCCACTATTCTCTCTCAAAAAAATTCTACGCACGCTTCACTTTCTCTTCTCTTTTAAAATAGTGCAAGACGTGTCTTATCCGCGTGAGAGGATAAAGATAAGTGGTTGCTCATTTGAATTCAAATCGGATTTGAATTCAAATGCAAAACAACCCATCCTTATCCACTCTTGATGTGAGAAGAGAAAGGCATGGGCTCTCTTGTGCGTGGAGAGTTTACACGAGAAACTCTTTCTCATGTATAATAAGTGGCGCACAAGATGGATAAGGCAAGTTGGCGCATGGAGTTGGTTGCCCCATTCAAATTCAAACTTCATTTGAATTTGAATGGCCAACCAACCATTTTTATCTAGATAAATGGCACACAAGAGAGGGCGTAGGAAGGCTTCTACGTGGGAGAAAATTCATGAGAAGTTATTTCTCATGAATTCAAATGGGCACATGAGAAGTGAGGTGGTGCAGGGAGATTAGTTAAGGTGGTTTGAACCTAATTGAGCCAACCTAATCAAAATAGGTTAGGCATAATTAGACTAAGTTAAACCCAACTTAATTATGCTTAATTAGGATCAATAAAATCTTAATCAAATCAGAAATTGACTAAGCCCAATCCTTGATCAAATCAGTGACCAAAACATCTTAGCGATTTGGTCAACACTTAACCTAATCGGGTCAAACCCAATTGAATCCAATTCAATTGGATTTGATCCAAAAATAATTACTCAATCAAATTAAGTTAATTAGTGATCAAATTACTAATTAAACCTCTCATAAATACTAAGTCCAAATCTGATGGACAATCGAGCATCAGAGACCATCAATATGAAACTCTGATCAAAAAGTTCCAAACCAATGGGACTCTTGACCCCGGTATCCAAAATGTGTGTAACTCATGATTAGAGAATCTTGATTCTCGATCACAGAGTTTCAGACATGTAGGACTCAAAGTCCACGAGTATTAGGACTCTTCACCAGCCATCAGATCAGATAAGAATCTTTAATGTGTGTGACCTCATAGGTTCGAACCTAAGCCGGTAGCATAGGAACCAATTCCTGTACTAATCGAAGTGACCATCTAGCAATGGTACCCAACATCCGGATAGGTCGAATAGTCGCAATCGCAACACTCAGAACCTACGTGAATATGGTTACTGTATAATTCATCCCTTTTGACCCTTGTGTTTAGGACGACTCAAGATTAAACTGTCAACCCTAATTAGATCATCTGAATCGTGCTCAACTCAAACAGTTCTGTGACTCCTCATTAGGACTACCCTGGCCAAGATTTTGCTAAATTGAAACACGACTGTACATAGCTCCTGAACTAGAGTGGTCAATCCCATCTTGACACATGCACCGACAAGTCAAGTACTTGACTACACCCAGCAGCCTTCCGTCACTGAATTAAAAATTCATGTAGTCCAGTGCCTAAGTGCAGTGAGTTGCTTGCAAGTCACCGTGGCGGTCTTAGATCGGAGGGACAGTTATATCCATATCCCATTGAAGCAAATCTTGACAGCAAAAAAAACTCTGGAGTCGATCACATTCAGTGCAGAAGTACCCTTACATCTCACCTGTATGCCATACCAATGTCTCCACGCTCATTGGTTAAGAGGAAAACTAACTCATATGGCACACAACGACCTATACTTGATAAACATTGTTGTCCTTGGTAACAACGTATCATTTGGTCGCGAACAGTTTTAAGGACTAAACGACAAATCCTTCTTTGTCGAGTCTAAATAGTCCTAAGGACTTCACCACAACACAGGAATTCATTAGATGATGAAATAATTTGTGATAAAAAATACCAAAATAACTTTTTTTTATTTATAATTCATATACTAATACAAGAATGAGCACAACCGTCAACAGGCTGACGATTGGCTTTGGGACACTATTCCCAACAGAGACCACATCTTGATGGTTGAAATTTTTTTTTCTCCTAAGACACTCTTAGAGAATAAGAAGATGTAGGAGGATCTTGATCTCTATGCTAGAGATCATGAGAAGAACCCTTTCTTCCCTTTTTTTTCTAAAATTCATGCATCAAATCTCTACAATAGAGATGTAAAAATTTTATCCAACTTTTGAACAAAAAGAAGAGGAGACATCTATGTCTAAACATGGACAAGAGAAAGAGAAGATGATGTCCAAACAACCAACAATTGGTTGTTGCAAGAAAGAAGAGATAGAATCAACTTACCTCATGCCCTGCCCATCTTCACGCCATTTCAATTTTCTTTTTCTCCCTTGTTTTTCCATGCACAAAGGCTCTCCTTTTGGACATCCCAACCTGTTCTCAATCACACCTTTTAACGTCCCACAAGTCCCATGTATTTATAGGCTAAAGGGAGTTAGACTTTGGATAGAATTCAAAAGTCCATGTAGCCTTGGACTCTTCCTAATTTGTGCCACCCAACTTTTTTCTATATGACCCAGGTTTACATGGTGAATAAGGTGATTTGGTTTCTTTCTTACATGCTAAAAAGAAGGAGAAAAAGTGGCATGCAAATTGGTTTGGGGCGTGGGCTTTGTTGGCGCATGGATAGGAGTTTGAATTACATAGGACTCTTGTTTAAGGTGGCTGTTTTAAGTCAAATAAAACTATAATAAATCTTAATCATATTAGGACCAGATTAAATCCAAATAGATAAAAATTTAAATCTGATTTAGAACTCAATCTATTTAGATTAGATATCTCCTAATTGGAGGAGGAGTCCTAATCCTATTGGACTCTTTCTTGATGCTTGAGTCAAACTCAATTTTTAATCCTAATTCAATTAAAATTTGGTGCACCCATGAAAATAAAGATTTTTAGTCCAATTAGAAATACATACATCCTAGTCTAATTAGGAATTGGGTCAAACTCAAATCCTAATTCAACTAAGACTAATCATCCGATCCTTTTGGGGTTATCCTATAACCCAATTGGGGTTGATCAAATCAAATTCTTAATGAGTCAAATTAAATCCAATCAAATTAGACTTGATACAAGCCCTATTGCTTAATCAAATTGAGTCAATTAGCAATCTTATTACTAATTAATCCTTCTATAACTCACTAACTCTTTAGTAAGTTACATAATACAACATTTGCATTGGATCAATTATCAATCAAATTGATAATCCATTCCTGTTACGATTCATATTTATAATTCAACCATCTGATCAGTCAAAAGTCTCTTTTGTGTGTAACCCCATAGGTTTTATTCTATCTGATAGTGAGATATATTGTGATCTCTATCACAATATCATTGAAACTCTTTTCAATGGGTTGGAACAATTCTAACTCAGCCCATCAAGGATCATTGATCATCAAGATGATCTTCATGAGTCTCACAATCCACCAGTGACACCTAACAGTATTTAGTGATAATCCAGCAGAATAAAATATGAATCTCTAGGTATAGTTAATGCATGATACATCTTTTTATCACGAGTCCCGACCAGACGGCAGGTCATGGATGAATCGTCAAACCTCAATATTGGTCATATGATAGATTCAATCAGCTTGAGTCTATATGTGACTCTATAAAAATTTATTTCATTAATCATGCTGCTATGGCTATAGACTTAAGAACTCAGTCTCTTAAATCTCATAGGACTACTTCCTTCTGTTAGGATTGATAGATTCTATCTTGATGAACATCCCACTCCTATAGTGGACCAACTGTCGCCAACATCTACTACAAAGACTCATTAAGATCCATGTTGATGTATCAGTCAAACTCCAGCAGCTTCACTGCGAGCAGTAGTGCCATCTCAAGTCAAAAGACCAGTTATACAACTACAGCATCGAAAAAATCACTAATGAGTGAGCAGACATCCATGTGACTTTTCGTGTTGGTCATGCTCAGTGCTAGTCATTCTCTAACAACCACCTGCACTCTCTCTCCAATGTCTTTACACTGCAGACTCGAGACCCATCTACCCAATGGAAGTGATCCATGCACTGATCTATTCGGATCAATCACCATCTCCATGATGATCCTATGACCAGGAGTAATTTAAGAATTAACCATTAATGACATATGTCTAAAATTTTCAACTCTTTGAGAATATGTGTCATCATCTTATTAATCTTTTGAATAATTCATGGACACATAAATATGAATGATAATATAACTGCCCAATAAGTATAAAATCATGTCCTAAAGATATAAAATGTATCAACCAAGATTGGCTTCTAGGGCATATATCCAACACTACCAGTGACACCTAATAGTATGTAGTGGTAATCCAGTAGAATCAAAAATGAACCTCAAGGTGTAGTTAATGTGTGATTCAGTCTCTCTATCGTGAGTTCCGACTAGATAGCAGGTTATAGATAAATTATCAAATCTCATCATCAGTCATATGATAGATTCGATCAGCTCAAGTTTAATTGTGATCCTTATGAAAATTTTTTTCTAATAATTACACTACTGTGACCACAAACTCTCAGACTTAGCCTTTCAAATCTCATAGGACTACTTCTTTCTATCAAAATCGATAGATCCCATCTTGATATGCACCTTACTCCTATAGTGGACCAACTATCGCCAACATCCACTACAAGGGCTCATTAAGATCATATTTATGCATCAATCAAACTCCAGCAACCTCACAGCGAGCATCATACCATCGCAGGTCAAAGGACCATTTACACTGTTGGGATGCGTAGATGATTTCATACATGTATTTCAAAATTTTTTCAAAAAAATTATAACAGAAGATAACTAAATTAATCAAATTAATCTAACATACATATGATCTAATCATCAAATCAACCTACTCTAGGATGTATGATATGTTATGTTGCATATAAAATCTAAAATAATCTTAAGATAAAATCAGCATGCATGCATATGAGCAATTGATCACATCTGCTTCTAAACTGAGTTCAGAACTCCATACCTGATCATGGGTCAATGATCTCCACTACTGAGAGATATGATGGAGGGGATTCTTGTTTCTTGCTCATAGCTACACATGCATCCAGTCTCTACAAAAAATCCACTCGAAGCTCCAATCTGATCGGTCTTCTCAGGAGTACTAGCTCACGTGAAGACCTTCTTCTTGACTGATCTGTATCCTTTCTTCAAATCTATAAAATCTTTTTAGAGGTTGAAGATAGACTTCTAGAGGTGATAAAGAGGTAAAAGAAAGATAAATAAGAAAATATTTTTTTTTAATTTATTTTCTCCTCCCAAACCCTTAGAACTAAAAATTTGAAATTTAGATTTTTGCGCGCACCCCAAGAGAGAGGATCCTTCTCTCTATTTTTTACATCATAAACTATGCCCAAACTTCTACCACAAGAAGAGCTCTCTTCTGGTATCTTGCACACATAAAAGAAACCACAAAAGCCTCTTTTATCGATATGTAAGGAGGTGGGGTGAGGTGCCCTAAAGATCTTGGACTCTTACCAGATTCTACCTCCCTTCACAATTCTACATCCAAAAATATATCAAAAAAATATGAGACACTCCTTTCCATTTTTTTTTATAGTAAATAAGTCCTCTACTAATCTCTCATAAAAAATCTCCTTAAAATGTTGCACATATAGAAAATTCAATTAGATTTTATTTAATCTTCTTTGCTCAATCAAATTGGGCTAATCAATAATTTAATTACTAATTAATTCTCTATTAATTTACTAATACTTAGTGAATTAATTTATTACAACTTTTGCATAAGGTTAACCATCAATCAAATTGATGGTTAAACCTTTGAACGATTCTCAATCGTTGATCAGCCACATGATCAGTCAGAAACTTCTTGTAAGTATGATCCCATAGGTTTGAACCTAAGTCGGTAATACAAGAATAACTTTTTAGATCAATTAATGTAAACATCTAGCAATGATGACCCGACGTCCGGATAGGTCGAATGATGGCGAAGCAATATTCAAGAACCTATTGGCATATGGTTACCATATACTTTATCCCTTTGACTCTAATGCTCGAGGATGACCTAAGATTTAACTGTCAATCCTAAATAAGTCATCCATATTGTATTTCAATCTTTTTCAAATCCATCACATGAATTATCCAGATCCAGATTTTGCTAAATTGAAATATATTGATGCATATCTCCTACTAATTCAGAAGGTCAATCCCATCTTGACTCATGCACTGACTTGACAAGTACTTGACTATATCTAGAAATCTTTCTCACTGAATTAAAAACTCAATTAGTCCAGTATCAAAGTACAGTGAGTTGCTTGCAAATCACTGTGGTGATTTCAGGTTGGAGGGATACTTATACCCATATCCTTCGTGAGCTACCCTTGATAGCTAAGTGCTCCACAGTTGGTCACATTCAGTGATGATGTACTCCTATATCTCACCTGCATCCCATACCAGTATCTCTATACCATTTGGTTACAAAGATAACCAATGCATATGGTACACAATGACCTACACTTGATATCACTATCATCCTAGTAATAGCATATCGTTTGATCGCGAACCAATTTAAGGACTACGCGATAAATCCTCCTTTATCGATCAAAATAGTCTTAAGAACTTCATCACAACATAGGAGTTCGTTAGAAGATGTATCCTTGTGATGAAAAATATCAAATAACTTTTATTGCTTATCAATTCATATATATTTATAATTAGCACAATCGTCAAATGATTGACTTTAGGATGGAATTTTCAACAACTCACACTTGGACTAAAACCAATCAGTATAGTATCACATACCCATCTTCGATTTATCATCTCAGAACTCTTAGATACTAAGGCTTTAGTAAAATAGGTTGGTCACGTTCTCCTTTCTATCGATCTTCTAAAGATTGACGTCACCTTAATAGATTTTTCTGAATAAGGAGGTAGCAATGCAAAATGTCTGGTAAGTTAATGGGACTTTGGTTCCTTGGCATGAGCTATGGCTCTAATGCTATACAATACAGCAGGACCATCATCGAAGGGTGCCACTCTTAGCTTGCCAGTGAACCTGTGCAATCACATAGCTTCCTTACAAGCATCGAATGCTGCAATGCATCTTGCCTCATAATTTGAATTTGGTTATATTTTTTTGCTTGGAATCTTTTCAGTAGATTGCTCCATTATTTAGGATAAGGATGTATTCTGACACATTCTTACTATTATTATGTCTAACTAAAAATTAAAGTCATACTCCATAAATTTTAAGTCAGATTCTCCATAATCGAGTCACCAATCCTTAGTATTTCTCAAATACTTAAGGATGACCTTCCAGTAATTCTCACGTGGATCTTGCAAGTATTCACTCACTATCCTAGTGAGTATACCATATCTGATCTCATACATAGCATACATGATAGAACAAATTCTACTCATAAATATTTTATGTATGTTGGACTTGAAAAATTCAAGCAGTCTCTTAGATCTATCTCTATAGATCTTCATTCCTAAGATGAGAGATATTTTTCTCAAATCCTTTATGGAGAACTATAATAACAATGAAACTTTTATTTCCTATAATATAAGGAATGTCATTCCCAATTAAGAGAATTTTATTCATATACAAGATAAGAAATACACTCATAGAACTATTAACCCATTTGTATTTACAGGATTCTTCTTCATTCTCAACGAAGCCATGCATTTTGATCACTTATCAAAATATACGTTTCAACTCTCAAATATTTAGCATTGCTATAAGAAAAAATATCTTGTTATGGTCAATACCATAATGTTGACAATATCTTTAGACAACCAGATGAGCTTTGTAGATCTTCACCTTCTCATCTGTGCTACTCTGATCCTATTGAAGATCCACTTACACTTTATGGGCATTACTCCTTCGAATGGATCAACGAGTGTCCATATACGGTTGACCTTCATAGACTCCATTTTAGATCTATGGCTCCAAACCATTATTTAGAGTCAAACCTCTGCATGGCATCCATGTAGGTGATCAGATCTTTGTTATTCTCATCGAGTTCAATAAGTTCTCATCGAGGACCTAGATATTGAAGTATCTATCTGACAGATGTGGTATTCTACCAAATCTTCTTAATAGTACCTTTACAATGGATTTTGACTTTGATCTAATCAAATCCAGTTCTATGATTTTACTAGATTATGTCAATTCTTCTACCTATTGAACTTCATAAGTTTTACATTAAAAGCATCAGTACCTCACTAAAGTACTTCTTTTTTAAAAGAAATATTGAACAACTTTTGTTCTTTAGCAAGGTAGAAGTTATATCTCCTAATTTTTTTTGGAGTACCCTATAAAATAATATATATAGGATCAGAATCTAAGCTAATCGATCTACAAATGCTCGATATAAACCAAATACTTTCAAACCTTAAGGTAAAAGAATATCTCCATATCTTATATGAAATTATTGCGACTGATTAATTCAAAATCCAGTTTAGAATATAACAAACAATCTTAAGAGCATAACCTTAAAAGGAGACTGGTAGACTTACAAACCCCATCATGGATCAAACTATGTCTAACAAAATTGATTCCAATAAGAGAGAATCTTTATTCTCTTCTAGATTTGTCAAAACTTATCGGAAGGGTATTCTCCTCTTTGGTCTGATCGAAGAGTTTCAATGCTCTTCTTAATTTATTTTTCTATCTTATTATAAAATTATTTGAATATTTTAAATAATTTAAATTTATGATAAATATGTTCGTAGATCTAATACATCAGTATGTATCAGATTCAGAATATCATTGGCTCGTTCATTTTTCCAACAAAAAATGACTTGGTCATCTTACTAAAGAGATAGGATTGACAGGTTGACAATAATTCACAATCATTGACTTCAAGAATTATCTCCTGTTAATCCTATTCTTGTTTAATGATCGAGCCTAAATTATCAAAGATAGACTTTCATGATATTATCTACTTCAAGGAGTTTGTTTGATTGTGTATAATATACTAACAAGCTGTGACTATTGATAAATGTCATTTCTTAGTTGTCCACATGATTTTGACATCATTCATAATGAAATCAAAAAAATCATTAGACAATAGTGACAATCACTAAAATGATATTGTTAGAATTAAAAATAGGCTCGAGAATTCTTAAAATCAAGATTAGAATATAACTTCCAACTCCAACGTTTAGAAATCTCTTGCTGTTTTCAAACTTTCTACTAATCTGAAGTCATTGCAATAATTTATATGAACTTTCGATATCCAATATCTAAGTTGTAGTGTCATAGATAGAGAAATCACAAGGTGTTATCATATAAGTATCTTATTCAGTAATCCTTTGCTGATTTCTCTTCCTTAGTCTGTTCGGATCAAAGGACTCTGCCAGACTAGATTAACCTTAGACTCTTTTGTCAGTTCGGACTCATTAGTCCAAGCACGACTCTTTTGCACCTTTTTTTTTTTTTTCTTTCTCAAAGAATTATTGCCACACTGAAGACACATCTTCAAACGTACGAAAAAACTTCAATATTTGAAGAATTTTCTCCCACTGAGCATCATCGAATTTACAACTAAATTCATGTTCTTTGCTGCTCTCAATAACACCACACGGTGATATGATCATGTGGCCACTTCTGACAAGTGCCTTTGATCGCATCATATGTGTTGGATGTGAGAATTTTAGGTGCTGGATCCATAATCATATATAGGATCCATTCGTGCTCTAGAACTATTTGCAACTTTCGATACCAATTATCGAAGTTAGGTCCTATAAATCAGTCACTGTCAAACAGTGAATGGAGCAACAGACATCTAGTCATAACTGAAAAGAAAATACAATATCTTTATATTTATGAATTGATTAAGCCTAAAGACTTGCGCTTTAGTCTAAAGGTTCTCTCACTATTTTAGTCGAATTGGTAGCCTCTACCTCCAATCCAAAGAATTACTTTAATCTTTTTATGGGTACTAGAATCCACACAAACTGTATACAAGTTTGAGGATGGCTCAATCAACCCATATGCATCTATGGGTAGGTTCTCAATCAATTATTTCTTCAAATAATTTTTAGTAATTAATTTTACTCTAGATTTCATTTCAATGGGCGATGGACCTCCATTGAAAGTTTCAGTTAGGTCAAACCATTAACATGAGCATACTCAGTATTTCTAACTAATGAATTATTAGGTCCGAAGATAGCTCGATCAACCCAACCATCATCAGATAGTATAACAGAGCCATCATATGATGAATGATAATTTCATCATTCAGAGAGAACACCAGACGGATGGCACCTGCAATATCAATCAGAAATAATGGACCCATTATCATTCACCTGCAATTATTAGGTCCGAAGATAGCTCTAGTTATCCCCATAACTAGCTCATTTTATGGATCTAATAATTTAAAAGATTTAATCAATTTAGAGAAGGGATGAGAAAAAATCAACTAGTAAACCACAATCCTCCCATTGACTTCATCAAGTCATTGAATTGGATTAAGGTCATGCTGATTGAACTGCCATCTAGATCAGTCATACTGATCAACCTTAATGATATGGGTCAACTCGAATCACTTAATGATCTAATTAAGACATAATTCATTAAATTAGCTAGGTAAGTGAAATCGTTGGGAGGGTCTACTTAGCTTGCCTTAGACACCATCGAAATAGTCAGGTAAATCACTCTCAATTAAAAACTACCGATCGAAATACCAAACTTACTTTGACACCAATTGGTTAATTAGTTTCAATTTGACCAACCTAATTGTTGGGTATAAAATAACCCCAGCCGAAGTTCATAAGAGGCCAACCCTCCCAGGACCCTTCCGGCTTCCGACCTTGTGCGGCGTCTTTCTGAACTCCCCCGACTGTCTGAGCTTCCACAGTACTATCCAGACTCCTCCAGCAGTCGACCTTCCATAGTGTCCTCCAGATTCCTCCAACGAATGAACTCCTATCGTACCCTCCAGACTTCTCCGATAATGAGCTCCTTCAGTCGTCTATCGAACTGCTCCAAATGCTCTCTGGGCTTCACTATCAGTCGATTTTCTACAGTGATCAACTACTCTCTGAATCTCTTCCAGAATTTCTCCTGTCATGATCGACTTTACTCCGAGCTTCTTTCGAACTTCGTCAATGTCCGGGCTTCTCCAGTAGTAGGACTTCTACAGTAACCAGACTCCATCTAAGTTTCTACAGTGGTCGACCACCTTTCAAATTCATCCGAGCTTCTACAGTAAGCGAATTCTGTCTGAACTTCTATTACAAGCGGACTTCATCCGAGTTTCTACGGTAAGTCGACTTCATCTGAGCTTCTACAATAAGTAGTCTCTATCCAGGCTTTCATGACAATCGATCTCCATCTGAGCTTCTACAGTAAGCAGCCTCCTTCCGAACTCCATCCGAACTTCTACAACAGAATTGGATTCCAAACGAACTTCTGCAATGGATGGGCTCCAGCAGTCGGATTTCTACAGTGACCGACTGTCTCAGGTGTCTTCCATACCTCTCCAGCCATCAACCTTCAACAGTGCCAACCAGACTTCAATAGGGCCAACCAGACCCCTCCAACAGACAAATTCCCTCCAGACCCCTCCAGCGGTCGACCTTCTACAGTGTCCTCCAGATTCCTCCAGTAGATGAACTTCCACAATGCATTTCGGACTCTTCTATCGGTCAACCTTCTATAGCACCTTCCGAATTTCACTATCGATCGACCTTCTACAGAATTCCTCATGCAGTCGGACTTCTCCAGTGGACAGTCTTCAGACAAGCTTCTACATTAGATAAATTCCAGACGGACTTCTCTAGTAATCGGACTCCAGCCAGATTTCTCCAACAGAAAGTTTCTGTCCAGGTTTCTACAGCAGATGACTTTCGTCTGCAGCATTAACGCCTAAGGCACCCAACAACAGTTAACCCGTTAGCAACCTCAGAAACATTCGAGCTTCTCTTAGATTACTGAGACAGAGAGCTATTCCGCTTCACCAGACATCCCAATCGAGCTTCAGCCATTTGACCCGAACTCCCCAGCAAGTCGTGACAACGGACACCACTCCACTCTCTGTAACAAATTTCATGTGGCCCCACTACTCCTTGACAAGTCGCGACAACAGACACCACTCCACTCTCTGTAACAAACTCCACGTGGCCCCACTACTCCCCGGCAAGTCGCGACAACGGACACCACTACTCTCCATAACAAACTCCATGTGGCCCCGAATGGCCCACTACCAGGAAGTTACGAACGTCACTGTCAATCGAGTATGCTTTTTTGTCTACAAAAAAGATCCCCCATATACGTTCTCCTCTAAGCTCTAAGCACTATCTCTAAACTCTGCTAAAATCCCATTCGAGTGCTCCATTCTGTTGAAGCAGAGTACTGACTTGAGCGTCGGAGGGTCTTGCCGGAGTACCCCCAACTCCGGTTTAGATTTTTCTTATAGGTCCCGACGGCAGCCGTGATCCACTCGACTCTAGCTTCATCTGGCATCGACAGAATTCTACACCAACAGAACCTACAACCACCGCGTGTCCCACTCGTCGTGGCAGACGGCTGATGACTGACAGAATCATTATTGCATCGTACCTGGGGCAATGCTCCAGCAAAAATTTTGAAAAAATCTTTTTGGATCACCTCGATTTGAAAAGACTCCAGCACCGGCATGCCAAATGCTAAAATATCTGGAAACAATCAAGTACGAAAATCAAGGGGGGCAACTTCGGCTGTGAAAATTTTTTTGTACATCCTTCATTCGAAACCCAAACTTGAAAGTAGGGGGACTAGTGTTGGGTATAAAATAATCCCAGCCAAAGTTCATAAGAGGCCAACCCTCTCAGGACTCTTCCAGCTTCCGACCTTATGCGGCATCTTTCTGAACTCCCCCGACCGTCCGAGCTTCCACAGTACCATCCAGACTCCTTCAGCAGTCGACCTTCCACAGTATCCTCCAGATTCCTCCAATGGACAAACTCCTATCGTACCCTCCGAATTTCTTCGATAATGAGCTTCTTCAGTCGTCTATCAGACTACTCCAAATGCTCTCTGGGCTTCACTATCAGTCGATTTTCTACAATGATCGACTACTCTCTGAATCTCTTCCAGACTTCCTCCTTTCACGATCGACTTTACTCCGAGCTTCTTTCAGACTTCGTCATTGTCCGGGCTTCTGCAGTAGCAGGACTTTTACAGTAACCAGACTCCAACCAAGTTTCTACAGTGGTCGACCACCTTTCAAATTTCATCCGAGCTTCTACAGTAAGCAAATTCTGTCCGAACTTCTATTGCAAGCAGACTTCATCCGAGTTTCTACAGTAAGTGGACTTCGTTCGAGCTTCTACAATAAGCGATCTCCATCCGGGCTTCCACGGCAACCAGTCTCCATTCGAGCTTCTACAGTAAGCGGCCTCCTTTCGGACTCCTACAAGAATCAGACTCTGTCCGAACTTCTACAACAGAATTGGATTTCAGATGAACTTCTATAACGGATGAGCTCCAACAGTCAAATTTCTACAGTGACTGACTGTCTCCGATGTCTTCTGTATCTCTTCAGCCATCAACCTTCAACAGCACCAACCGGACTTCAACAGTGCCAACCAGACCCCTCCAACGGACAAATTCCCTCCGAACCCCTCCAGCGGTCGACCTTCCACAATGTCCTCCAGACTCCTCTAGCGGACGAACTTCCACAACATCTTTCGGATTCTTCTATCGATCAACCTTATATAGCACCTTCTAAATTTTGCTATCGATCGATCTTCTGTCAGATTCCTCATGCAACCGGACCTCTCCAGCAGACAGTCTTCAGACAAGCTTCTGCATCAGACAAATTTCAGACGAACTTCTCTAGCAATCAGACTCCAGCCAGATTTCTCCAACAGAAAGTTTTCATCCGGGCTTCTACAGCAGATGACTTCCGTCTGCAGCATCAACGCCTAAGGCACCCAACAACAGTTAACCCATCAGCAACCTCGAAAATATCCGAGCTTCTCTTAGATTGCTGAGACAGAGAGCCATTCCACTCCACCAGACGTCCCAACTGAGCTTCAGCCGTCCGGCCCAAACTTTCTGATAAATCACGACAACGGACACCACTCCACTCTCTGTAACAAACTCTACGTGGCCCCACTACTCTCCGGCAAGTCACGACAATGGAAACCACTCCACTCTCTATAACAAACTCCACATGGCCCCACTACTCTTCAACAAGTCATGACAACGGATACCACTACTCTCCGTAACAAACTCCATGTGGCCCTGAATGGCCCACTATCAGATAGTTACGGACGTTGCTGTCAATCGATTACGCTCTCCCATCTATAAAAGAGACCCCCCAGATACGTTCTCCTCTAAGCTCTAAGCACTATCTCTAAACTCTGCTAAAATCTCATTTGAGTGCTCCATTTATGTTAAAGTAGAGTACTGACTTGAGCGTCGGAGGATCTTATCGGAGCACCCCCAACTCCAGTTTAGACTTTCCTTGCAGGTCTCGATGGCGGCCGTGATCCCCTCGACTCCAGCTTCATCCGACATCGATAGAATTCTGTACCAACACTAATGATTCAGATTCAACCACTGAGCCATAATCAAGGTCTGTTTGATCTAATCAAAGACATGGACTTTACTATCTACAACTATTGTATTAGTTCTAGAGAAACTATGATTTAATCTAATTCAACATTTGGATAGATTTAATCAATTTTTCTAGTTAGTCTATTAATTCTTTGATTCAAACTTTAAGTCCAACCTAATTAAGAGGACCTGAGTTGAGCTAACCCATGCCCTCATATTTTATGCGAATGTCATTAGATCTTAAATCACAATTCTAGATCTAATCGATTCTATACTTAATTCTCAATTAAATTTTGCATCAACATGGTTAAAGTTTTGAAAATAATTTTCACATGTAAATCATAAAATCTTTTAAATCAAATCTAAATTTTTTATAATTTTAAATCAAAATAATTTTGATTAAATAAGATTAGATGTAACTAACTTCTTCACAACTTGCATCACATACAACAACACCTAAGGTTTCAAGATCTAAGATTTTGTAAGAAAGTAAGTTTTCTCCTTTCACTATCTTCTTCATGGGATCTAATTATATGGCACTCCTATACACCATAAGAGCACCTCATCGAATGAGAAGAGAGGGTCTTTAAATCTTTCTTGCTCCTATGATCGAACGACCTGGTGATCAACTCAATCCAAATACTTGCAAATCAGATCATCTAATGTAATCATATATCATATATGCATGAATTTAAATCTAATATAAATTATATTAGATCTGATTATAATTTTAGATCTAACTTAAATTATAAACATCATATGCATGATATAAAATCAGATTTTATCGTGGATCAGCATAAACTAGGACAACCTTTTTCACCGTAAAGGATAAATCCTACAACAGGACAACCTTATATCAGTTTGTGCGATCAATCATTAATTAAATTTAGATCAAAATATAATATCTCAGATCTAAATAAAATTAAAATTTAGATTTAATATGCACATAAATCATGTCATAACGAACCTAGGCTCTGATACCACCGTTGGGATGCGTAGATGATTTCATACATATATTTTGAAATTTTTTCGAAAAAATTATAATGAAAGACAATTAGATTAATTAAATTAATCTAATATTTATATGATCTAATCATTAAATTAATCTACTCTAGGATCTATGACATGTTATGTTGCATATAAAATCTGAAATAATCTGAAGATAAAATCAGCATGCATGCATATAAGCAGTAGATCACATCTACTTCTAATCTGAGTTCAGAACTCCATACCTGATCATGGGTCAATGATCTCTACTGCTGAAAGATATGATGGGAAGGATCCTTACTTATTGCTCACAGTCGCACACACATCCGACCTCTACGAAAAATCTACTCAAAGCCCCAAACTGATCGGTCTTTTCGAGAGCACTAGCTTGTGCGAAGACCTTCTTCTTGGCTGATCTGAATCTTTTTTTCAAATTTTTAAAATTTTTTTAGAGATTGAAGATGGATTTATAAAGGAGATGAAGAGGTGAAAGAAAGATGAAGAAAAAAATAATTTTTGTCTAATTTATTTTCTCTTCCTAAACTCTTAGAATCAAAAACTTGAAATTCAGGTTTTTACGCACACCCCAAGAGAGAGGATCCTCCTCTCTATTTTTCACATCATGAACTATGCCCAAACTTCTACCATATGAAGAGTTCTCTTCTAGTATCTTGCACACATAAAAGAAATCACAAAAGCCCCTTTTATAGGCATGTAAGGAGGTGGGGTGAGGTGTCCTAAAGATCCTTGACTCTTACAAGATTCTGCCTCCCTTCATAATTCTGTGTCCAGAAATATACCAAAAAAATATGGGATACTTCTTTCTATATTTTTTTATAGTAAATTAGTTCTCTAAATAATCTCTCACAAAACATCTCCTCAAAATATTGTATATATAAGAAGAAATAAATTTATTGGCATAGAGAGATTGATCTAAATGAGAACAAATTCTTCTGATAAGAAATATTTTGAAATATAATTTTAGAACCTTCTTTTTATCAAAACTAAATTATATTTGGATGTAAGATATATAATGGAAATAACTCTTTTATGTGAAAAAATTTCACACAAAATAATTTTTTGTGTAGAGATATCTGGCATGCAATCTGGGTTGGTACAGGGAGAAGAGTCTTATTCCAATAAGGACTCTAAGTTTCCTTATTTGAATCCAAACCAAATCACATCCGATTTAGCCCAAATAAAATATATGAAATCCAATCTAATTAGGTTCATAAATTTTTAATCAAATTCTAATCAAATTAAAAATTGATTGAACTAAAGTCCTAATCAAATCAGAGATAATTCTTCCTTAGCGATTAGATCATCTCATAACCTAATTGGGTCAAACCTAATTGAATCCAATTCAATTAAATTTTATTTAATCCTCTTTGCTTAATCAAATTGAGCTAATTAGTAATTTAATTGTTAATTAATTTTTTTATTAATTTATTAATACTTGATGAATTAATTTATTACAACTTTTACATAAAGTTAACCATCAATCAAATTGACGATTAAGCCTTTGAACGATTCTCAATCGTTATCAGCTACATGATCAGTCAGAAATTTCTTTTAAGTATAATCCCATAGGTTTGAATCTAAGCCAATAACACAGAAATAACTTTCTGAACCAATCAATATAACCATCTAGCAATGATGATCCGACGTCCGGATAGGTCAAATGATGGCGAAGCAACATTCAAGAACCTATTGGCGTATGGTTACCGTATAATTTATCTCTTTGACCCTAATGCTCAAAGACGACCTTGGATTTAACTGTCGATCCTAGATAAATCATCCACATTATATTTCAATATTTTTTAAATCCATCACATAGATTATCTAGGTCCATGTTTTGCTAAATTGAAATACATTGATGCATATCTCCCACTAATTCAGAGGGATCAATCTCATCTTGACTCACGCACCGACTTGACAAGTACTTGACTATACCCAAAAATCTTTCATTACTGAATTAAAAATTTAATTAGTCTAATATCAAAGTACAGTGAGTTGTTTGCAAGTCACTATGGTGATCTCAGGTCGGAGAGACACTTATACCCATATCCTTCGCGAGCTACCCTTGACAGCATAGTACCCCACAGTTGGTCATGTTCAGTGATGATGTACACCTACATCTCACTTGCATGCCATACTAGTATCTCCATACCATTTGGTTATGAAGATAATCAATGCATATGGCACACAATGACCTACACTTGATATCACTATCGTTTTAGTAATAGTGTATCGTTTGGTCGCGAACCAATTTAAGGACTACATGATAAATCCTCCTTTATCGATCAAAGTAGTCCTAAGGACTTCATCACAATATAAAAGTTCGTTAGAAGATGTATCTTTGTGATGAAAAATATTAAATAATTTTTATTATTTATCAATTCATATATATTTATAATTAGTATAATCGTCAAACGATTGGCTTTAGGATATAATTTTCAACACACACAACTACAGCATCGAGACAATCACTGATAATCGAGTAAAAATTCAAGTGATCCTTTGTATGGTCATGCTCAGTACTAATTGTTCTCTAACAACTACCCACACTCATCGCTCAGTGTCTCTACATTGTAGACTAGAGACTCATCTACTTCGAAAGAAGCGATCTGTGTATCGATCTATTCAAATCGATCACCATCATCATGATGATGCTATGATCGAGAGCATTTAAGAATTAAATACATATCTCTAATTCTCAATACTTTAAGAATATGTATCAAAATATTAATTCTATGGACGATTCAAGGACACATCATACTTGAATGGAAAATGAACTTGTCCTTTTATTGATCAAATCAATGTATTAAGTACAAAATTGTGTCCTAGTTTTATTATAATGTGTCAGCCATATTGGCTTCTAGGACATACATCTAACAATCTCTCACTTAGACTAAAATCAATTGGCCACTAATCTAAGTCCCATCCTCTCAAGGTGGACTTCTATTTTTAGCTAGCTCAAATGCATTGTCAGTGGGTCTACCATATTGTCCGTAGAGTCTACTCTTTGCACCTTGACATGTTTCTTTTCGAGGTAGTCACATATGATATGATACCGCTATTCGATGTGCTTTGATTTCTGATAAGATCTCGACTCTTAGCAAGTACTATGGCTCTATTATTGTCGCAGTAAAGTAGTACGGAATACTTTGTCATAACCCCAAGTTTTGCAATAAATTTTTTAAACTAGAAACCTTCCTTTGCAGCATGCGAAGCATCGACATATTCAGCCTCTATGGTCGAATCCGCTATGATGAGTTGCTTGAAATTTTTTCAGCTGACTGCACCACCATTGCATATGAACACATATCCTGACGTAGACTTTCTATCATCAAGATCAAACATGAAGTCTGAATTAGTATACCCCTCGACTCATAACTCAGAACCTCCTCTAAAGATCAAGAACAAATTCTTAGTTCTTCTCAAGTACTTAAGGATGTTCTTCACAGCTATCCAGTACTCCTCACCTAAATTTGACTGATACCTATGTTGAAAAAATATCCCAAAAATCAATCGTCAGCCTGTTGACAGTTGAGCAATCTTGTATAGTAATTAATTTGTTAATAAATAAAATATATTTGATATTTTCATCATAAGCTTTCATCTTCTAATGAACTCCGTTGTTATAATGAAGTCCTTAGGACTATTTAGATTCAATAAAAAGAAATTGATCGATTAGTCCTTAAAACTATTCATGACTAAATGATAGGCTGTTAATAAGGACGACAGCTTCTATTGAGCATAGATCGCTGTAGGCCATATGGGTTGGTTGTCCTCTTAACCAAGGAGTGTGGAGATACTGGTATGGCATACAGATGAGATGTAAGGGTACATCATCATTGAATGTGACCAACTCCAGAGTATTCTACTGTCGAGAATGTCTCTGATGGGATATAGGTATAAGTATCTCTTAGACCTGAGATCATCTCAGTGACTTGCAAGTAACTCACTGTGCTTTGATACTGGACTAACTAAATTTTTAATTCAGTGACGGAAGGCTTCTGAGCATAGTCAAGTACTTATAAAGTCAGAGAGTGATCGAGATGAGATTTACCGCTCCAAGAGTTGGAGAAGAATGAGTCACTGTATTTCAATTTAGCAAAACCTTGGCCAGGGTAATCCATCAAATAGATTTGATATTTTGAAATACAATGTGGACAACCTGATCAGAGTTGACAGTTGAACTTTGAGGTGTCCTATGATTATTTTGGTCAAGGGAATGAATTATATGGAAACTATATCCGCATGGGTTCTAAGGATGTTGTTCTACACATTCGACCTATTCGATCGTCAGGTACCATTGCTAGATGGTCACTTCGATTGATACAGAAATTTATTTCTATGCTATTGACTTAGGTTCAGATCAATGAGATCACACATATTAGAGTTCATGATCCGATCGAATGGTTGATCAACGATTAAGAATCGTTCTAGGGTTAAATAATCAATACGATTGACATTTAACCTAGTGCAAATATTGTAGGAGGATCGATTAGCAATTCGATTGCTAATTGGCTTAATTTGATTAAACCAAAGGATTGAGATTAAATCTAATTGAATATAATTTAATTAGATTTAGTTTGGGCTTGATTGAATCAAGTCCAATTGATTTATTGGATAAGCCAAGTGCAAGAAAAAAAACTAGTCCTAGTTCAATTAGGACTTGGATCAACCAAATTTCTAATCTGATTAAAAAATTAAATTAGATTTGAATCTAATTTAATCTGATTAAATTAAGTTCTTAATTAGGTTAAGACCTATTTTAATTCAGTTGATCTAATTTTAGTTTGATTTGGTTTGAGAAACCAAATTAAAATAAGTCATAAGATAGAATCCTAGTAAGACTAGGATTCCACCTTGCACCACATAAGCCTCCCCCACGCCCTCTCTCTTATTCCACGCCAATCTCCTCTTATTTTATGTGACAAAAGCCCTCTCTCTGGTCTTTCCTACATCCAAAAGGTTTCCTCCCTTCTTTCATATATGAAAAGTGATTTTGGATCAAATCAAAGTAGGAATAAGTTTGGATTTCAAATTCTATGAGATAGAGTTTTAGAAATCTAAAACTCTTTTCTTTTTGCATCAAGTTTATCCAGATTTTTTTTGAAATTTTTGTGGCTTTTAGGGCACACATTGTGCACCCTTTGCTGGTGGTCCATGTATGAAAATAAAGAGGAGGCACCCAAGAGTTGGGTGCCCCTTATCTTGCCATGTTTGGATAAACCTTGACTAGGTATTTGACCTAGACAAGGACTCTATCATATCTCTCTCTATAAAATGAGTTTCTTCATAAAACTTTCATAAAACATAGAGATTTGAGAGACCTTTAGGGCATCCAAAAATTAGAGAGAAAGACCTTTGGGTCGTGGAGATATAATAGACACAAAATAGGGTGTCTAGGAGAGTAAAGAGAAGAAGAAGAGGGTCTTCTTCTAGGGTTGTTAGTTTCATCTCTTCCCTTCCTCCATCTTTTTTTTTTTGAGAGCATCTTAGATCTAAAACTTCTTCTCCTACTTCTCATCTTTGGAAGAGCCCAAATCAAGAAGAAGAAGATACCTGATCAACCAATGAAGAAGGATCAGCGCAGTACTAGCATACTATGCTGATTTTCTGAAGCAGGACTTCTGCTCGAGATTCATGGGCTCGTGTGGATGACTCCTAAAGACCGGATGCATGTGCGGTTTGCAACATCATCCTCAAGCCCAGATCAGTAAGGTTAGTAGTACTAGCATACTATGCTGATTTTCTGAAGCAGGACTTCTGATCGAGATTCGTGGGCTCATTTGGATGACTCCTAAAGATCGGACGCATGTGCGGTTTGCAACATCATCCTCAAGCCCAGATCAGCGAGGTTAGAATGTCTAACTTGCAAGGTAATAGATCTGATCTATTGTTTAATATATACATTAGATGTAGTATAGAAATATGTTGATATGATCAACATGTAGCTCATGCCCTATATATTTTAATTTTTGATTTAATACTATGTAATAATCATATAATAGGATCTTAGATCTAGAGATTCTCTAATTTTAAAAAATAAATTTTGATTTATTTTAGTCTTCCGCTACCTGATCTTGAAAAAGTTTCAAGATCTAACTCTGAAACCCTAGATCTAGTTCCAACAATTGGTATCAGAGCCAAATTGTTTATTACATGATTATTTATACATGCTTAAATTATTTTTTAGATTAGATCTAATTTATAATCTGATTATTAAATCTTAAATTAAAATTTTAGATCAATCACGAACTGCAAGGTTGTCCTGTTGTAAGGTTTACCCCTTACAGTATAAAGATTGTCCTAGTTCGTGTAGATCTATCTTTAATCATAAATTTATTTAGATATGATCTAGATTAAATTTATAATTTATTAGATTTAAAAGATATTTAAATCTGAAATAAAATCTGTTTGTTAATAATTTTTATGCAAAAAAATTATTTAAAGTTAAAATTATTTCAATTACATGAACCTATTTAGATTAGATCTAAAGTAGTTTCATGTTTATTTTATTTGCATCTTGATTATGACTCAAACATGCAATATGGTTGGTAGAATTATATTAAAAAATTATTTTACAAATATAAAAATTATTTTCAAAAAGCTGAACCCAACCCTCAACCCAAAACTTAATTAAGAATTAAGTTATTTGATTAGGTTCTAGGATTGTGAATTGAAGAACCTAAGACACAAACTATAACAAATTGGGTTAATGGGTTAGTGAGAATTAGGTCCATTAATTGGGTTAGACCTATAGTTAGATTAAAGATGGACTTAATTAGAGAATTGACTAAATCTAATCAATTGTTGTCTTAGATTAGGTCAAGGATTCTCTATATCAATTACAATAGTTATAGTTGGTCAAGTCCATGTCTTTAACGAGAACCAAATGGACTTGATTCTTGGCTAAGCGGTCTAGCATGAATTGTTAGGTTGATCTAATCGAAACTAATTAAACCAGTTGGTGTCTAAGATAAACCAGATCGGTGGTTTTTAATTGGGAGCCCACTTACCTGGCCATTTTTTATGGTGTCTAAGGCAAGCTTTGGGCGACCCTCCCACTGATCGAACTTACCTGACTTCTTGGAGAATTTATATTTTGATCGGATCACTTGACTATTCGAGCTGACCCATGTCAGCTAGGTAAATCAGTGTGACTAATTTAGGTGCTCCTAGACTAGCCCTTTTAATGGTCTCCCTTAAGCTGACTTGGTAAAGCCAGTGGGAGGATCATGATAAGCTGGTACATCTGACCTCATCTTCTAAATCATTTAAATCTTCTAAAATTATTAGGTCCTTAAAATGACAAAGTTATGGAGATAACTGAGTCATAGCCTCCCATTAAGGTATTTGATAATGAGTCCATTAACTTAATAATCATTCCAGACCCAAAGGCCTGGTGCTTGTTGACTAATGGAATTATCACTCATCATATGATGACTTAGAAGTGTCTCTCTAATGGTGGTTAGGTGAGCCAACCAAAGTTAGACTTAATCATTCGTTGGTTAGATGCACCACGTATGGTCATGTTAATGGTTGGACCTAACCGGATCCTTACAGTGGAGGCCAAAGCCTACTGATTAGATTTCTGGGGCAAAATTAAAATTACTAGAAATTATTTAGAGAAACAATTGGTTATGAACCTACCCTTAGATGTACATGGGTTGGCCAACCAAAGTTGAGCTTGTGTGCAGTCTAAATGGATTCTAGTACTCACTAAAGAATTAGGATAATTCCTCGAATTGGAGGTAGAGGCTACCAATTCGAATAAAATAGTGGGAGAAACCTTTTGATTAAAGTTTAAATCTTTAGATTTAATGAATCAATTACTAATTAGGTTATGGTTTTTTTTTTGTGTAGATATGGCCACTTTCCTATCGCTCCGATCATTGTTGGACAATGATAAGTTAGTAGGATCCAGCTTCGATAGCTGATATCGAAAGTTGAAGATAGTCTTGGAGCATGAATGGATCCTATATGTGATAATGGATCCTGCACCTGAGGAGTCAGCTGCTAATGCACATGGAACAGTCAGAGATACTTACCAGAAGTGGCTCAATGATCGGACCACGGTGCGCTGTATCATGCTGGCTGCCATGAGTGACGAGTTCAGTCACAGATTCGAGACGGCTCGGCCAAAGGACATGCTTCAAGTGTTGGAGGATGCCTTTGGCACATCCGATGACGTGGAGAGGCACAAGACTAGTTATGCCATCTTCAATACTAAAATGCGAGATGGTGCCATTATCACTGATCATGTATTGTACATGATCGAGTTGATGGAACGATTGAGCAAGCTCAGCTTTTCCTTGCATGAGCAGCTTGGGAAGGATGCAATACTAAACTCACTGCCCAAGTCTTATCTCCCATTCCTCACTCATTATAAAATGACAAAGCCTGAAGTGAACTACCATGGGTTACTGGGGTTGCTTCAGAACTTTGAGAAGGATCACCAACTCCATAAGGAGTCGATGAACTTAGTGGGAGGTTCGTCTTCTGGTTCTCGATTGTTGCCCAGCTATGCAACCCAAGAGGGAGGTGTGAATTGGGTTTCTAAAAATTTAAACTTAACTTACAACTATGAAGATTATTTAACAATGAGTAAAATAAGTATGGAGAGTATAATTTATGCAAGGTATAGAAGTTGGATGCAAGAATGCAAGAGGATAAAAAAATTTAAAAGGAGAACAAGTAAGCGCAACACAAACAAGAAGATTTATAGTAGTTCGGTGCCAACCTTGCACCTACATCTACTCCCCAAGCTCCTATTTGAGAATTCAAATCCACTAAACTGTATTCAACCTGAATACAATCATCAAAACCTCTGACTCTAGCTATCCCAAGCTAGAACACTTATTTTTTGGGTACAAGCTAGCTCAATACAATCTGATTCAAGGTTCGGATCAACCTTTCTACGTTTTGAAACTCTTCCAAAATAAAAACAACAACTCAAAAAAAGTATTACAGTTAATTGCACAAAAATACAAATGAAGCTCCTTTAATAAGCGAATAAAGCTTTAAATACACTTTACACAATTAGAAAAAAGCTCTTTCTGATTTTCTCAAGGTGGTTGGAGACTTGAATGAGCTCTTGAGGAGTTGGTGGATTTGAAATAAAAGCTTCTTGAACTCTTTTAGTGGGCTCTTGCTTAGGATTGAAATAAATACTTGAAGAATCTTTTTCAAATATCTTTCTTATTGTTGATTCCTGATAAACACTTAATTTAAGTCATTTAAAGTAGAAAATTATATTTAATTTATTTTATTTATTAAGAATTTGATGCTTCTTTTTATGTTTTACAGGAAAGGTGATCGTCGATACAAAGAGTCCGATTCACAGATCAAAAAGACTCAAGTTTGAAGAAAATTGGACTTAAAATAAAATTAAAATAAAAGAAAGATGTATACGGTATTATAGAAAATGAAGATACTATGTAAGGAACCCAAAAAAAATATAGGCATTATTTTAAAGAAATAAAAGTTTCTTTTTGTAATTTTCTAATAAAAAAGTAGCGTAAATGGTTTCCTAACAACTAATGGGTCTGTGAAAGAAGATTACGGGCGCACGGCATGGCGGGTTCGTGGGGAGTTTGTGCTGGCGGACACAGTGGCAAACAGACAGACACTCATGATAGCAGATGGATCTGAAAATTAAAGAAAAAAATATAATACTTGGAAAATACTTCAAGAGGAAGAATTTGTATTTTCTTTATCTGCTTGTGATCTTTCCATCTCATCCATCTTTTAGTCCTTAGTATTTTCTTTAGTCTCACATCTAAAAATCATGTAAAACTCCTCCCTCCTAACACCTATAAAAAGGCTCTTGTACTCCCATTTGAGGATCATCCCAGAAATTCTTCTAGAGCCTTGCATAGAGGAAGAGAAAGGGACTACTCCATGAGCAGCTAGGCTAGCAGTGTCGGGAGTGGAGAAAAAAATTTGTAACGACACAGAGTGGGTTTATTATTCTAAACTTTCTTGTATTTCTTTATATGCAATAAAGATTATGCTTTTTATTTAAATCGTCATGAGTTCTTTATTTTCTCTCTTTCATATGCTTTTATTTATGCTTTCCTGTTAGATTAATATTAGGAACAACTTTTACTTTCTGGAGACATGCCGTGATCTACGGGTACGGGGCATGTCGAGAAAAGAAGAGTTGTTTACCTAGTACTTTTTGGAGATGCACCGTGATCTACAGGTATGGGGTGTGTCGAGAAAAGATAGATATTTTTTCTAAGATTAATCGTATCTATTTAATTAAAAAAAAAAAAAAAGAGATACAACTCTACTAGTGCAAAATTAATTCAAAACTCCCGAGCTCTTTATTTTCTAATTACATCAATTTTAAGATAATTTATTTTCTAAATCAAAACAATGCTTCTTTCTTTTATTTTGCAATCTCAACTTAGCCCAAGATCCCTGAGGATACGATCTCGACTTATCCTACCTACGTAGTGAGTAGAGTTATATTTGGTGCTATCAATGACTACGCATCAAATTTTGGCACCATTGCTGGGGATCTTGGCACGGTTGAATTAAAAAAAAAACCACTGACATTTTATAACACTTAACTAAAATAGTGTAATCTCAAATATAAAAATCTCTAACTTGATTAGACACCTTGTTTCTTTGTATTGCATCTCCATAATTAACTTTAAGGGCGTAACCCATTAACTAAGATAAGGTGGAGATTTGATCACCCTTCCTTGGCCCACAAATCACTCCCTTGCATTTGCATACCATAGGCCTTAATCTAAAATTAATTAGATATTGACCCCTAAGGATTTCGAGCTCATTAGGACAAGTGACCCTGAGAGTTGAATCAGGTTAGACTTGGTCAGCTAGCTGGTGTCTAGGCAAGTGGTTTGCGAGACGACTGGGCCCGAAGGAAGGTGATTTTTAATTGGTTCCATTCGCTGACCTGGCCAATTTAATTGGTGTCTAAGGAAAGCAACGGGGGGACTCCCACCGACCTTACACTTATCTGGCCAGTTGGTTGGTCAAGCTCCAACTTGGAGGGCTTGAAGGCTAACTACAGTTAGGAGCTGTCTAGAACTAAGGTAACTTTAGGATAGAGGGTCCACTACCTGCTAACTTGATTGTAATTAAAATCTAACCACAACTAATTCTTCTATTAGTTTTAGGACTTCTTAGGATCTCTTCTTTAGAACTCTTTTCTCTCTTCTCCTCTCCTTTTAATAAAAAATAATAATAATAATCCTTAACAGACTAGGATAGTCCTACATAGACCTTTTAGTTGCATGTTAGGTCGATGATCACTAAAACCTGACTTGCAACCATTAGATGAAGAATTAGAAAAGACTCTTAGGACTATCCAAGTTAGAAACATGGCTGCACCTGGTGAGGCTAATCCTCCATGTTCATTGAGAGAATATTTTACTCCATCCTCGTATACCTACTCTCCATGCATTCAAGCACCTCCAGTAGAAGCTACCCAATATGAGATTAAGTCTAGCATTATTCAAATGTTGCCATCATTCTACGGACTTAGTAACGATGACCCATACAAACACTTGGATGAATTTCTTGAAATTTATTCCACAGTAAAAATCCAAAACTTCTCCGATGATGCCCTTAGGTTGAAACTGTTCCCTTTCTCACTTAAGGACAAAGCCAAGCATTAGTTAAACTCCTTAGACTCTATAACCATTTCAACTTGGGATCATCTTCAGAGAGAATTTCTCAAGAAATACTTTCGAATTGAAAAAATAAATCAAATTAGAAAAGCTATCACTAGTTTTTCCCAATTGGAGGGTGAACCTTTTCATGAGACATGGGAAAGATTAAGGGACCTCATTCGTAAATGTCCACTCCATGCTATCCCTAAATGGCAACTTTGTCAGTATTTTTATGATGGTCTATTAGAGAAACACTAACTAATGGTTGATGCATCATGTAGTGGGACATTCATGCTAAAGAGTGAGGATGAAGCCTGGCAGCTCTTTGAAACACTTAGTGAGAATTTCCTACATCATATGTCTGCCACCTCTAGAGAACAACCCATGCTTCAATAAAAAATAAGTAGAATTTATCAGATTGGAAACGTCATAGATATCCACAGTAAGCTAGATGAACTGTCCCAAAAATTAGACCGTCTTCTAAATACTGGATAATCCCCGATTCCACCTAACCCAATCCAAGAAGTTTGTGCATTGTGTGCAAGTCCGAACCATTTTGTTAGTGAATGCCCAACTGCACCTCAATTTTCTGAGTTTGTGCACGAGCAGGTTCAGCAAGCTCAAGTCCAACAAGCTCACAGATCAGGAAACAATCCATATTCGAACACTTATAATCCCGCTAGAGAAACCATCCAAATTTTTCCTGGAGACCACAACTAGTGGTTGGCCCTGCCATACCTCGACCTCAATATCAGGACCCAACATATAGGCATGGACCATACCATCAATTTCAAAATGCTCCTCAACCGTCTACTACTAGTCACAGCTTAGCTTTTGAGGAAAAAGTTCTGAAAGTACTAGAATGATTAGAAGTCAACACTCAAACCCTTAACTCCCACACACAATCCATTGCTAAGCTAGAGACCCAAATAGGTCAACTAGCGACTGCATTCAGTAGGAGGGAAGGAGAAAAATTATCTAGCCAATCCGAGAGCAACCCAAGAGAGCAATTTGTGATTGAGAGCTCTAATACCCCAGAAGCTTTTTCTAAACATGCCAAATCAATCATGACTCTGAGAAGTGGGAAGGTCATTGAACACACTAGTAAAACCAATGAGACCGACCCTAAACCTCTAACCAAAACAAAATCACCCAAGAACAAGGAGGACCTTAAAATAGAGAATGAACCAACTACACCGAAATCATCTTACTTGCCTAAAGCCCCATTTTCGGATGCCCTGAAAGCTCCTATTCCTGCAGATAAGAAGGGAGAAAGACTCGACGAGATGTTGGTATTGTTTAAGCAAGTCCAAATTAATCTTTCCCTTCTAGATGCAATCAAACAGGTCCCTGCTTATGCCAAATTTTTGAAGGATTTGTGCATCCAAAAATATAAATCTAGATCACAAATCCCAAAGAAAGTATGCCTCACTGAACAGGCTAGTTCTGTCTTCCAGCATGCCACTCCTCCAAAACTTAAGGACCCAGGAGCCCCCATCATTTCCTGTGTTATAGGAGATTATCACATTGAAAAAGCTCTTCTGGACTTAGGGGCAAGTGTGAATCTTTTACCTAGTTCGGTGTATGAACTTTTTGGATTCGGAGAACTGAAACCCACATCAGTCACACTATAATTAGCCGACAGATCAATTAAGGAACCACATAGAATGCTTGAGGATGTCTTGGTCAAGATAGATGAGTTTTACTTTTTAGTTGATTTTCTAGTTCTCGATATGGAACTAAGTGGCAACCCAAGATAAATTCCCATTATCTTAGGATGACCCTTCCTAGCTACGGCAAATGCATGCATTAATTGTAGGACAGGAGTCATGGACGTATCATTTGGGAATAAGAAACTGAGACTGAATATGTTTGGTGCTTTTCAAGGACCATCAATGGATAGTTACTTCGAAGTAGATACACTAGAAGACATTATAGAAGATGCAACACCCACAATTCTAGCACCAGACCCCTTAGATACTTGCTTGGCTCACTTTGGAGTGTATGACTTTGAGGGATATATGAAAGAAGTTAACACCTTGTTGGATACACCACACGATAAAACCACTCCTCCATGGATAATCAAGTATGAGCCATTGCCCACATTAGCCAGTACACCAATAGTCCCATCTTTAGAATCACCACCTACGTTAGAATTGAAACCCCTTCCTGCTACGCTCAAGTATGTATTTCTAGGACCCAATGACACCCCCCCGGCAATCATTACATCAGACTTGACCCCTAATCAAGAAGCACAATTGGTTGGTATTCTGAAGGAACACAAAGAGGCTATCGGTTGGTCCATTGCCGATTTAAAAGGAATTGACCCCTCTATTTGCATGCACCATATTTATTTTGAGGCAAATACCAAATCCCATCGAGATATGCAGAGGAGATTGAACCCAAACATGCGTGAAGTAGTAGAAAAAGAGGTGGTAAAGTTGTTAGATGCTGGAATCATCTACCCCATATCCGATAGTAAATGGGTCAGTCCCACTCAAGTAGTACCTAAGAAATCAGGTATTACTGTGGTTGAGAACGAAGAAAGTGAACTGCTTTCCACTCGCATATCATCTGGATGGCGAGTATGCATAGATTATAGAAAACTAAATGCCGTTACTAGGAAGGACCATTTTTCATTGCCCTTCATCGATCAAATCTTAGAACGGTTAGCAGGACAGTTTCTTCTGTTTTTTTGATGGTAATTCAGGGTACAATCAAGTACCTGTATTTTCGGATGATCAAGAAAAGACTACCTTCACCTGCCCCTATGGCACCTTCGCTTTTCGACGTATGCCATTCGCGCTCTGTAATGCACCCGCTACATTTCAACGATGCATACTGGCCATTTTTTTGGATATAGTGGACAATTGTCTTGAAGTTTTTATGGATGATTTTTCTGTGTTTGGAACCACCTTTGAGGATTGTCTCCATAATCTTTCCAAAGTTCTTAAACGGTGTATGGAGATAAATCTCATCCTAAGTTAGGAAAAGAGCCATTTCATGGTACAGAAAAGAATTATATTAGGATATATTATTTTTGAAAGAGAGATCGAGGTAGATAAAGCCAAAGTTGAGGTCATTTCAAAACTACCATCTCCTACTTCGGTCCGACAAATACGATCCTTCTTAGGTCATGCCGGAGTTTATAGACGCTTCATCAAAGACTTTAGCAAGATTTCAAGACCCCTGTGCAATCTGTTGGCCAAGGACACACCATTTATCTTTGACGAAGATTGTTTGAAAGCATTCAACATATTATGAATAGCCCTGACAACAGCACCCATAATAAAACCCCCTGACTGGTCCATTCCATTTGAGATTATGTGTGATGCCTCTGACTTTGCAGTAGGTGCTGTCTTAGGCCAAAAAATCAATAAGGAGCCACATGTGATCTATTATGCTAGCAAGACTCTTTTCGATGCCCAATTAAACTACACCACAACAAAAAAAGAACTACTAGCAGTAGTGTTCGCCCTTGAAAAATTTCGATCATATCTGTTAGGGTCTAAGGTTCTAGTTTACTCTGATCATGCGGCTCTGAATCATCTCTTCTCAAAGAAAGATACTAAACCGTGTTTGATCAGATGGATCCTTCTTTTACAAGAATTTGATCTAAAAATCCTAGATAAGAAGGGTTCCGAGAATGTGGTAGCTGATCACATCTCCAGGATCTTAGTTGAACACACGATAGACATAGATGAGGTCAAAAAGAAATTTTCTGACAAACAACTTTTCGCAATCTCCTCTAGCCGTCCTCTATGGTTTAACCATATTGTCAATTACTTGTCAATAGGACAAGTACCTTCTCACTGGATAAAACAAGAAAATGATCAATTTTTCTCACAAATTAAATATTATTTCTGGGAGAAACTTGAACTATTCAAATGCTGTCCTGATCAAGTTATTCGCCGTTGTGTACCCAAGAGTAAATTCCAAAGCATTCTCACTTTTTGCCATTCTTCGGCATGGGGGATATTTTAGTGAAAGAAAAACTACAGCAAAAGTGCTGCAGAGTGGGTTTTATTAGCCAACGCTTTTCAAGGATGCACATAAATTTGGCCAAAGTTGTCTGCAATGTCAGCAAATAGAAAATTTATCCAAGAAGGATATGATGCCACTGACCCCCATTTTAGTAGTAGAAATCTTCGATGTTTGGGGGATTGATTTCATGGGACCTTTTCCAGCCTCATTTGGATTTGAATATATTTTGGTGGCAGTTGATTATGTGTCAAAATGGATGGAGGCAATAGCTACACGGACTAATGATAATAAAGTTGTAACTAGTTTTATCCAACGAAACATCATTAGTCGATTTGGCTTCCCAAGGGTGATCATTAATGATGGGGGGACTCATTTTACGAATAAATATTTTGAAGTACTTATGAAAAAATATAATATTATACACAAAGTGGCCACACCATATCACCCCCAAGCTAATGGTCAGGTAGAGGTGTCAAATAGGGAGATTAAACATATCCTAAAAAAGATGGTTGGCCTGATAGAAAGGATTGGTCTCTTCGCTTAGATGATGCATTATGGGCTTACCGTATAGCTTTTAAAACCCCTATCGGTATGTCACCCTACCGATTAGTTTATGGCAAAGCTTGCCATCTGTCGGTTGAATTAGAACATCGTGCACTCTGGGCCATATGAATGTTTAATTTGAACATGAAGAATGTGTTGGGAATAGTGTCCCAAAGCCAATCATCAGTCTGTTGATGGTTGTGCTCATTTTTGTATATGTACATGAATTATGAATTAATAAAAATTATTTTAGTATTTTTTATCACAAAATGTTTCATCTTCTAATGAACTCCTATGTTGTGGTAAAGTCCTTAGGACTATTTAGACTCGACAAAGGAGGATTTGTCATTTAGTCCTTAAATCTGTTCGTGACCAAATGATACGTTGTTACCAAGGATGACAACGTTTATCAAGCATAGGTCATTGTGTGCCATATAGGTTGGTTGTTCTCTTAACCAATGAGTGTGAAGACACTGGTATGGCATACAGGTGAGATGTAAGGGTACATCTGCACTGAATGTGACCGACTTCGGAGCTATTTTTATTGTCAAGATTTGCTCTGATGGAATATGGTTATAAATATCCCTCTGACCTGAGACCGCTATGGTGACTTGCAAGCAACTCACTGCACTTAGGCACTGGACTACCTGAATTTTTAATTCAGTGACGGAAGGCTGCTGGATGTAGTCAAGTACTTGTCGGTGCGTGTGTCAAGATGGAATTGATCACTCCAGTTTAGGAGCTGTGTACAATCGTATTTCAATTTAGCAAAACCTTGGCCAGGGTAGTCCTTGTGAGGAGTCCCAGGACTGTTTGAGTTGAGCACGATTCGGATGATCTAATCAGGGTTGACAGTTTAACCCTGAGTCATCCTAAACACAGAGGTCAAAAGGATGAATTATACAGTAACCATATTCACGTAGATTCTGAGTGTTGCGATTGTGACTTTTTGACCTATCCGATCGTTGGGTACCATTGCTAGATGGTCACTTCGATTAGTACAGGAATTGGTTCTTGTGCTACCGGCTTAGGTTCGAACCTGCGGGGTCACACACATTAGAGGTTCCTATTTGATCTGATGGCTGATGAAGAGTCCTAATGCTTGTGGACTATGAGTCTTATGTGTCTGAGACTCTGTGATCGAGAATCAAGATTCTCTGATCACGAGTCCCACATATTTTGGGTATCGAGATCAAGAGTCCCACTGGTTTGGGACTCTTCGATCAAGGTTACATATTGATGAATTCTGATGCCCGATTACCCATCGAATTTGGATTCAATATTTATGAGATATTTAATTAGTGATTTGATCGCTAATTAACTCAATTTGATTGAGTAATTATTTTTTGGATCAAGTCCAATTGAATTGGATTCAGTTGGGTTTGACCCGATTAGGTTAAGAGTTGACCTAATCATCGAGATGGTTTGGTCCCTGATTTGATCAGGGGTTGGGCTTAATCAATTCCTCATTTGATTAGAATTTTATTGAGCCTAATTAAGCCTAATTTAGTTGGGTTTAAATTAGTCTAATTGGGCCTAACTTATTTGGTTCAATTAGGTTGGTTTAAATAATGAAACCACCTTGACCCATTCTCCCTGCACCACCTCACTTCTACTGCGCCCATTTGAATTCACGAGAAGAAAGTTCTCATGAATTTTTTCTCATGCAAAGCTCTCCTCACACCCTACTTTAATGCACCAAATGAGTGGATAAGGATGATTGGTTGGTCATTCAAATTCAAAACAAAGTTTGAATTTGAATGAGCAACCAATCTTAGCGCTTTGACCTTATCCTCTTTTAAGGCCCCATTTATTACACGAGAAAATGTTTCTCATGAAATTACTCATGCACAAATTAAGCCACACCCTCCTCTTCTCACACCCTTAGTGGATAGGAATAAATTGGTTTTCATTTGAATTCAAAATTTGATTTGAATTCAAATATGCAATTACTCATCTTTATCCTCTCACGTGAATAAGACGTTTGACATTGTTTTAAAAGAGGAGAAGAGTAGGGCATGTGAAAGAAAAATTTTGGAGAGAAAATCTGGGGATGAGGAATCCTTGTGTGCAAGGTGAAGGTCTATATCCTTCCGAGAGAAAAGAAAGAAAAGAAAGAAAAAGTATGCGCAGGGTTTTAGTGAGTTCTTCAGGGTTTCAGCCTGGAGTTCGAGAAGTGAGAAGGTGAGCTACGAGTGTCGTGAGCCCATCAAATTTTAGGAAGATCTTCAACATTCTCTCAAGCATGTCTGTTGATGATCCGAAGCATCCAAAGAATCAACAGACATCGATCAAAGGAGTTCGATCAGTATCAACCGTCGAAAGGGCTCTACAATGAGCTAGCACTCATGAGGAGTCGATCAGACCAGGAGCTTCGTGTGGATGATCCACAGAGGCCAGATATGCTGTGTGACTGCATCACGATGATCAGACTCTCCCGACGGTGATCAAATTACGGTGATCTACTACCCGCACAAAGGTATTATATTATGAACATATTATAGTAAAGTATTTATTATTCAAATTCGAATTTCAAATTTAAATGCATGTATGCTATATATCATATTTAGATCCTAGTATAGGATAAATTCATGTTAATTAATTATATTAATTAATATTTTTTACTATAAAATCATAATTTTGAAAAAAATTTAAAATTATCATTTTACCCCTGCACTGAATTTTGCTTCAAATGGTATCAGAGCAAGGTTCTAAGATATGATATATATATTTACATGCATGGATTAAGTTATAATCTAAAAGTTTAAATTTAAAATTTGAAATTCAAAATTTAAAATTTGAATTTTGAAAGTTGTTCGAAATTCAAAATTCAAAAATTCAAAATTCAAAATTTAAAATTTAAATTTTAAAATTTCAAATTTGAAATTTAAAATTTAAAATTTAAAATTTAAAATTCAAAATTTGAAATTCAAAAATTTAAAATTTAAAATTTAAAATTTAAAATTTATTTGAAATTTGAAATTCAAAATTCAAAATTTAAATTTTGAAATTGGTATATTTAGATATACTTGATCCAAGTAGTAAGTAATCGAATTGGGTTGGTTGCCATGGCCGTCCGATCATAGGAGAAAAGTAGGGTTTAAAGGCCCTCTCCTCCCATTCGATGGGGTCTCTTATAGCGGTAGGGGTGCCGCTGTAATTATATCCTATGCAGATGAAGCAGCGAAAGAAATTAATTGTATAGGTTCAATTATGAAATTTATCATGAATGTGTTAGATTAGATCTAAAGGAATATTCATGATTTATTTTGATTGAGTTATTTTCTGTTATGTAATTAGCAATAGGATTGCTATTTATAAAATGTGCTAATCTATTTGTGAAATGAGTCAACATATTTGGTGAACAGAAAATAAAACCTTTCAAATTTGAAAATTATTTTCAAAATACCAAACCCTGACCCATCAGCCCAAATACTTAATTAAAAGAATTAAATGTTGTCTAGTAGGTCTAGAATTGTGAATTAAGATCTAAGACAATTGCATAAACTTGTGGGTCAATGGATTAGATGGATTAGGTCCATAATTGGGTTAGACCTAAGGTTAGCTTAAAGAAATGGACTAAATTAGAATAATTGATCAAATCTAATCAAAAGTTGAATTAGATTAGGTCAAGGATACTCTAGACTCAACTCCAATAGTTATAGTTGAATGGGTCCATGCCTTTAACTAGACCAAGATGGACTTAATTCATGGCTACATGGTGGAACCCAATTTACTAAGTTGATCAAATTAATAAAATTTTCAAAAATTATTAGGTCCTAAAAATGATTAAGTTATATTGATAACTAAGTCATAACCTCCCATTAAGTGAGTGATAATGAGTCCATTAGTTTAATATGTTGGGGAAAAACAGTGCAGGGGTAAAATAGTAATTTTAAATTTTTTTAAAAATTATGATTTTACAGTGAAAAAATATTAATTAATTTAATTAATTAATATGAATTTATCCTACACTAGGATCTAAATATGATATATGGCATGCATTCATTTAAGTTTGAATTTCAAATTCGAACAGTAAACACTTTACTGTAATGTGTTCAAAACACAATACCTTTGTGCGGATTGTAGAACTTCGCAATCTGATCACCATCGAGAGAATTTAATCATTGCGATGTAGCCACACAGCATGTCTGGCCTCTGCGGATCATCCACACGAAGCTCCCGATCTGATCGACTCCTCACGAGTGCTAGCTCGTTGTAGAGCCCTTTTGATGGCTGATGCTGATCGAACTCCTTTGATCGATGTCTGTCAATTCTTCGGATGCTTTGAATCATCAATAAACATGCTTGAGAGGATGTTGAAGATCTCCCTAAAATTTTGTGGGCTCACGACACTCGTAGCTCACTTTCTCACATCCCAAACCCCAGGCTAAAACTCTAAGGAACTCACTGGAAACCTTGCACCCACTTTTCTTTCTTTTCTTTTTTTTTTTTCTTTTGGAAGGATATGGACTTCCTCCTCACGCACAAGACTTCCTCACACCCTAAAATTTTTCTCCAAAAAAAAATATTCTTCTTGCACCATGCCCCACTCATGTCCTCCTTTTATAACAACCTCAAACATCTTATCCAAAAGAAAGGATAAAGATGAGTAATTACACATTTGAATTCAAATCAAATTTTGAATTCAAATGGACACCAACTCATCTCTTATCCACTAAAGGTGTGAGGCATGGCTTAAATTGTGCATGGAGTGATTTCATGAGAAATATTTTTCTCATGTAATAAATGGGGCGTTAAAAAAGGGATAAGGTGCAAAGATTGATTGCCCATTCAAATTCAAACTTTATTTTGAATTTGAATGGCCAACCAATCATCCTTATCCATTCAAATAGCACATTAAAGTGGGGCATGGAGAGGGCTTGGCATGAGGAAAAATTCATGAGAAATTCCTTCTCATGAATTCAAATGGATGCAATGGAAGTGAGGTGGTGCATGGAGATTGGGTCAAGGTGGTTTCAATATTTAAACCAACCTAATTGAACCAAATAAGTTAAGTCCAATTAGACTAATTTAAATCCAACTTAATTATACTTAATTAGGCTCAATAAAATCTTAATCAAATCAGGAATTGACTAAGTCCAACCCCTGATCAAATCAGAGATCAAACCATCTCGACAATTAGGTCAACTCTTAACCTAATCGGGTCAAACCCAACTAAATTCAATTCAATTGGACTTGATCCAAAAATAATTACTCAATAAAATTAAGTTAATTAGTGATCAAATCACTAATAAAATCTCTCATAAATATTGAGTCCAAATCTGATGGGTAATCGGGCATCAGAATTCATCGATATGTAACCCTGATCGAAGAGTCCCAAACCAGTGGGACTCTTGACCCTGGTACCCAAAATGTGTGGGACTCATGATCAGAGAATCCTGATTCTCGATCACAGAGTCCCAGACATGTAGGACTCATAGTCCACAGGCATTAGGACTCTTCATCAGCCATCAGATCAGATAGGAACCTCTAATGTGTGTGACCCCGCAGGTTCGAACCTAAGCCGGTAGCACAGGAACCAATTTCTGTACTAATCAAAGTGACCATCTAGCAATGATACCCGACATCCGGATAGGTCGAAAAGTCACAATGATAACACTCAGAACCTACATAAATATGGTTACTGTATAATTCATCCTTTTGACCCCTGTGTTTAGGATGACTCAAGGTTAAACTGTCAACCCTGATCAGATCATTCGAATCATGCTCAACTCAAATAATCCTGTGACTCCTCACAAGGACTACCCTATCCAAAGTTTTGCTAAATTGAAACACGACTGTACACAGCTCCTAAACTGGAGTGGTCAATCCCATCTTAACACACGCACTGACAAGTCAAGTACTTGACTACACCTAGTAACCTTCCGTCACTGAATTAAAAATTCAGGTAGTCCAGTGCCTAAGTGAAGTGAGTTACTTGCAAGTCATCATGACGGTCTCAGATCGGAGGAATATTTATACCCATATTCCATCGGAGCAAATCTTGACAGCAGAAATAGCTCCAGAGTTGCTCACGTTCAGTGCAGATGTACCCTTACATCTCACCTGTATGCCATACCAGTGTCTCCACACTTATTGGTTAAGAGGACAACCGACCTATATGGCACACAATGACCTATGCTTGATAAACGTTGTCATCCTTGGTAACAACATATCATTTGGTTGCGAACAGATTTAAGGACTAAACGACAAATCCTCCTTTGTCGAGTCTAAATAGTCTTAAGGACTTCACCACAACATAGGAGTTCATTAGAAGATGAAATATTTTGTGATGAAAAATATCAAAATAATTTTTATTAATTCATAATTCATGTATAAATATAAAAATGAGTACAACCATCAACAGACTGACGATTGACTTTGGGACACTATTCCCAACAATCTCCCACTTGGCCTAAAGCCAATCGGTGCAGTATCTAATACCCATCTTCGACTTGTAGTTGTCGAACTCCTTCACCGCAATGGCTTTAGTGAATGGGTCAGCCAGGTTCTCCTTCCCATCGATCTTCTGAAGATCGACGTCACCTTGATCCATAATTTCTTGGATGAGATGGTAGCGGTGCAGAATATGCTTCGTCCGCTGGTGTGCCTTTGGTTCCTTTGCCTGAGCAATGGCTCCAGAGCTGTCACAGTAGAGCAGAACTGGATCAACAAGGGAGGGTGCTACTCCGAGCTCGATGATGAATTTTCTCAGCCACACCACTTCTTTGGCAGCATCTGATGCAGCGACATACTCTGCCTTGCAAACTGAATCAGCCACTACGTGCTGCTTGGAATTTTTTCAGCAGATAGCCCCACCATTAAGGGTAAAAATAAATTTCGACACACTTTTGCTGTGATTGTGATCAGACTGGAAACTAGAGTCTGTAAACCCTATAAGTCTTAAGTCCGATTCACCATAAACAAGCCACTAGTCCTTAGTATTTCTTAAATACTTCAGGATGGTTTTAACAACCTTCCAGTGATTCTCTCTGGGATCAGATTGGTATGTACTCACTACCCCTAGTGAGTATGCCACATCTGGTCGTGTACATGTCATGGCGTACATGATAGATCTCACTACCAAAGCATATGAAATTTTACCCATACGCTCTCTCTCTTGAGGTGTTGTCAGACAATCCTTCTTCGAGAGAGAAATTTCATGGCCTATCGGAAGATAGCCTTTCTTGGAATTCTCCATGCTGAATCTCTTCAGCATAGTATCAATGTACGTGGACTGAGATAAACCAAGCAACCTTTTAGATCTATCCCTATAGATCCTCATCCCTAGGATGTAGGAAGCTTCTCCTAGATCCTTCATGGAGAACTGTGACGATAGCCAAATCTTTATTCTCCGTAATGCAGGGACATCATTCTCGATTAAGAGAATGTCATCCACATACAATACAAGAAATACTACTACTGGACCATTAGCCCACTTATAAATGCAAGGCTCTTCTCCATTCTTAACGAAGCCATACGTCTTGATCGTCTTATCAAAATGTATGTTCCAACTCTGTGATGCCTGCTTAAGTCCATAAATGGACCTCTATAGCCTGCACACCTTAGACTCATCTGTGGATGTGAATCCTTCAGGTTGTATCATATACACCTCTTCATCCAGCTCTCCGTTTAGGAAAGCTGTCTTCACATCCATCTGCCAGATTTCATAGTCCAGATGGGCAGATATCGCAAGCATAATCCGAATGGATTTGAGCATTGCCACAGGAGAAAACATCTCGTCATAGTCTATACCATAACGTTGATGATATCCCTTGACAACCAGATGGGCTTTATAGGTTTCCACCTTTCTGTCTGCGCCTCTCTTCCTCTTGAAGACCCATTTACACCCTATGGATTTTACTCCTTCGGGTGGGTCAACCAATGTCCACACATCGTTGACCTTCATGGACTCCATTTCGGATTTCATGGCCTCTAGCCATTTCTCAGAGTCAGATCTCTGCATTGCATCCATGTAGGTGATCGGATCCTCATCGTTTTCATCAAGTTCGATAGGATCATCATCCCGGATCAAGAAACCATAGTATCTGTCCGGTTGACATGGTACTCTACTAGATCGCCTTAAGGGTGCTTGAACAAAGGGCTCCGGATCTGATCTAATCAAATTCGGTTCAGATTCAGCAACTTGCGTCGGATTTTTCACCTGTCGAACTTCGTCAAGTTCGACCTTAGAGGCAACAGTCCCTTCACCAAGGAACTCCTTTTCCAAAAAAATTGCCTTAAGGCTGACAAATACTTTTTGCTTATCAGCTAGGTAGAAGTAATACCCTTTGGTCTCTTTTGGGTACCCTATAAAATTACACTTGTCAGACCTAGGTCCAAGCTTGTCTGTAATTAAACGTTTAACATAAGCCGGACAACCCCAAACCCTAAGGTGCGAGAGTACTGGCTTACATCCTATCCATATCTCATATGGCATTTTGGTTATAGATTTACTCAGAATACTATTTAGAAGGTAACAAGCCGATTCGAGCACATATCCCCAGAGGGAGATCGGCAGACCAGCAAACCCCATCATAGATCGAACCATGTCCAACAAGGTCCGATTCCTCCTTTCAGATACACCATTATGTTGTGGTGTTCCAGGAGGAGTCCATTAAGAGAGAATCCCATTCTCCCCAAGATATGTCAGAAAATCATTGGAAAGATATTCACCTCCTTGATCAGATCAAAGAGTTTTAATACACTTCCCAGTTTATTTTTCTACCTCATTTCGGAATAGTTTGAACATTTCAAACGACTCCGATTTATGCTTCATTAAATAGACATACCCATACCTCGATAGGTCATCTGTGAAGGTTATGAAGTAGAAATATCCACCTCTTGCACTTGAGCTTATGGGTCCACATACATCAGAATGTACCAGACCCAAGAGTTCACTGGCTCGCTCATCTTTTTCAATAAAAGGTGATTTGGTCATTTTACCAAGAAGATAGGACTCACAGGTTGGAAGTGATTCACAATCACCTACTTCAAAAATTTTTTCTTGAGTCAATCTGTTTATCCTGTTCTTATTGATATGACCTAGCCTACAGTGCCAAAGATAGACTTTTGACACATTATCTATTCCAGGGTATTTACCAGAGGTTTGAACCACATTAACAGGTTGTGATAGAAAGTAAATTCCTTTATTAAGTTGTCCAACAAACATTGTAACACCATTCAAAATGATATTGCAAACATTTTCTTTTATTAAAAATTGATAACCGTTCATGGCCAAAAGGCCTACAGAAATAATATTTAATAAAAAACTTGGATAATAGTGATATTCACTCAGAATTATGTTTCGAGAATTGATTACAAGGTTCATGATTCTTAATGCTAGAACTGAAACTTTGCTTCCATCTCCAACATTCAGGAATCTCTCGCCTTCATCAAATCTCCTACTGACCTGCAAACCCTGCATCGAATTGCAAATATGATAAGGGCTTCTGGTATCCAATACCCAGACAGTAGTATCACAAATGGAAAAGTTGCAAGGTGTTATCATATAAGTACCTTACTTCTTCTTTGGCCTGTTTGGGTCCCGGGAGGCAATGTATAGAGGACAGTTCCTCTTCCAGTGCCCCTGCTTCTTGCAAAAGAAGTACTCCACCTGGCTCTGGTCGGGCTTGCGCTTCTTGGTGTGACCATGTGCAGACGTCCCAGCATGCAGCTGCACCTTCTTATTCTTCTTCTTCTTGTTCTTCTTCTTCCCTTTCTTAAAGGGTCGACGATTAGAAGAAGACCCTCCCACAACATTCACCGACTCTTTATGGAGCTGGTGATCCTTCTCAAAGTTCTGCAGCAACCCCAACAAGCCGTGGTAGTTCACTGCAGGCTTTGTCATCCGATAATGAGTAAGGAAGGGGAGGAAGGACTTGGGCAATGAATTAAGGATCGCATCCTTACTGAGCTGCTCGTGTAGGGGAAAGCCCAGTTTACTTAGGCACTCAATCATTTCGATCATGTACAGTACATGATCAGTGACTGAGACTCCATCCCTCATCCGAGCATTGAAATTGGCACAACTAGTTTTGTGCCTTTCAACATCGTCAGGCGTGCCAAAAGAGTCGTTCAACATTTGAAGCATCTCCTATGGCTGGGCGTTCTCGAACCTGCAGCTGAACTCATCATTCATTGCCGCCAGCATAATGCACCGAATGGTGGTGCGATCGTTGAGCCACTTCTAATAAGTATCTTGGACCATCCCTCTAATGTTCGGGGCTGGCTCCTCAGGTGCCAGATCCGTTACTACATAAAGGATCCGCTCATGCTCAAGGATGATTTTTAATTTTCGATACCAGCTATCGAAATTAGATCCCATAAGCTTGTCATTATCTAATAATGATCGGAGCGATAGGGTAGTGGCCATAGCTGCATAAAGAAAAATCAGACCTCTATTAGTACATAAATTATAAATACTAAAGACTTGGACTTTAGTCTAAAGTTTCTCCTAGTATTTTTACGAACTGGTAGCCTCAACCTCCAATTCGAGGAATTACTTTAATTCCTTAGTGGGTACTAGAATCCACACAGACTACACACGAGCCCAACTTTGGTTGGTCAACCCATGTGCATTTATGGGTAGGTTCATAACCAGTTGTTTCTCTAAACAACTTCTAGTAATTGATTTTGCCCCAGAACCTAATCAGTAGGCTTTGGCCTCCACTGAAAAGATCTGGTTATGTCTAACCATTAATATGATTTGATTTGATGAATCGGACCAATAAATGATCAGGTCCGACTTTGGCCGGCCAACCTGACCACCATCAGAAAGACTCAAACCAAATTATCATATTATGAATGATAATTTCATTAGTCAATAAGCACCAGGCCTTTGGGCCTCCAATGATTATTAAACTAATAGACTCATTATCACTCACTTAATGGGAGGCTATGACTTAGTTATCAATATAACTTAATCATTTTTAGGGACCTAATAATTTTTGAGAATTTTATTAAAGGATAGATGAGAAGAAAAAATATCCAACCAATTTCAATCCTCCCACTGACTTCACCAAGTCAGATTAAAAAGGATTTAATTAAAGCTGGCATTAGGAGCACCTAAATCAGTTACACTGATTTACCTAATGACATGGGTGAGCCCTAATCACCAAGTGATCTAATCAAAATCTAATTCACCAGGTTGGCCAGGTAAGTGAGATCAGTGGTGGGGATAAGCCATTAACTCGTCAGAGATCGAATCACTGCGAGTAGCTCCCACTTAAAAACCACTGGTCAAACTGCCAAACTTACCTTAGACACCAACCGGTTCATTAGTTTTAATTTGATCAACTTAGTAAATATGGTTCCACCATGTAACCATGAATTAAGTCCATCTTGGTCTAGTTAAAGACAGACCCATTCAACTACAACTATTGGAGTTTAGTCTAGAGTATCCTTGACCTAATCTAATTCAACTTTTGATTAGATTTGATCAATTACTCTAATTTAGTCTATTTCTTTAAGCTAACCTTAGGTCTAACCCAATTATGGACCTAATCCATCTAACCCATTGACCCACAAATTTATGCAATTGTCTTAGGTCTTAATTCACAATTCTAGACCTACTAGACAACACTTAATTCTTTTAATTAAGTATTTAGGCTGATGGGTCAGGGTTTGGCATTTCGAAAATAATTTTCAAATTTAAAAAGTTTTATTTTCTATTCACCAAATATGTTGACTCATTTCACAAATAGATCAGCACATTTCATAAATAGCAATCCTATTGCTAATTACATAACAGAAAATAACTTAATCAAAATAAATCATGAATATTTTTTTAGATCTAATCTAACACATTCATGATAAATTTCATAATTGAACCTTTACAATTAATTCCTTTCGCTGCTTCATCTGTATGGGATATAATTGCAGCGGCACCCCTACTGCCATAGGAGATCCCATCGAATGGGAGGAGAGGGCCTTTAAACCCTGCTTTTCTCCTATGATCGGACGGCCATGGCAACCAATCCAATTCAATTACTTGCTACTTGGATCAAGTATATCTAAATATACCAATTTTAAAATTTAAATTTTAAATTTCAAATTTTTAAATTTTGAATTTTAAATTTCAAACAAATTTTGAATTTTGAATTTTGAATTTCAAATTTTAAATTTTGAATTTCAAATTTGAAATTTCAATCAAATTTCAAATTTTAAATTTCAAATTTTGAATTTCAAATTTTTGAATTTTGAATTTCAAATTTCAAAATTCAAATTTTAAATTTTGAATTTCAAATTTTTGAATTTTGAATTTCGAACAACTTTCAAAATTCAAACTTCAAATTTTAAATTTTAAATTTCAAATTTAAACTTTTAGATTACAACTTAATCTACGCATGGAAATATATATATCATATCTAAGAACCCGCTCTGATACCATTGGTGGGGAAAAACAGTGCAGGGTTAAAATGGTAATTTTAAAACTTTTTCAAAATTATGATTTTATAGTAAAAAAATATTAATTAATCTAATTAATTAATATAAATTTATCCTACACTAGGATCTAAATATGATATATAGCATACATTCATTTAAATTTGAATTTCAAATTCGAACAGTAAACACTTTACTGTAATGCGTTCAGAACACAATATCTTTGTGCGGGTTGTAGATCGTCATAATCTGATCACCGTCGGGAGAATCTGATCATCGTGACATAGCCACACAGTATGTCTAGCCTCTGTGGATCATCCACACGAAGCTCTCGATCTGATCGACTCCTCACGAGTGCTAGCTCGTTGTAGAGCTTTTTTGACAGTCGATGCTGATCGAACTCCTTCGATCGATATCTGTCGATCCTTCAGATACTTCAGATTATCAACAGACATGCTTGAGAGGATGTTGAAGATCTCCCTAAAATTTTGTGGGCTCACGACACTCGTAGCTCACTTTCTCACTTCCCGAACCCCAGGCTAAAACTCTAGGGAACTCACTAGAAATCTTGCACCCACTTTTCTTTCTTTTCTTTTTTTTTTTCTTTTGGAAGGATACGGACTTCCTTCTCACGCACAAGACTTTCTCACACCCTAGAATTTTTCTCCAAAAAAAAATATTCTTCTTGCACCACGCCTCACTCATCTCCTCCTTTTATAACAACCTCAAACGTCTTATCCAAAAGAAAGGATAAAGATGAGTAATTACACATTTGAATTCAAATCAAATTTTGAATTCAAATGGACACCAACTCATCCCTTATCCACTAAAGACATGAGGCATGGCTTAAATTGTGCATGGAGTGATTTCATGAGAAACATTTTTCTCATGTAATAAATGGGACGTTAAAAAAGGGATAAGGTGCAAAGATTGATTGCCCATTCAAATTCAAACTTTATTTTGAATTTGAATGGCCAACAAATCATCCTTATCCATTCAAATAGCACATTAAAGTGGGGTGTGGAGAGGGCTTGGCATGAGAAAAAATTCATGAGAAGTTTCTTCTCATGAATTCAAATGGGTGCAATGGAAGTGAGGTGGCGCATGGAGATTGGGTCAAGGTGGTTTCAATATTTAAACCAACCTAATTGAACCAAATAAGTTAAGTCTAATTAGACTAATTTAAACCCAACTTAATTAGACTTAATTAGGCTCAATAAAATTCTAATCAAATCAGGAATTGACTAAGCCCAACCCCTGATCAAATCAGAGACCAAACCATCTCGATGATTAGGTCAACTCTTAACCTAATCGGGTCAAACCCAACTGAATCCGATTCAATTGGACTTGATCCAAAAATAATTACTCAATCAAATTGAGTTAATTAGTGATCAAATAACTAATAAAATCTCTTATAAATATTGAGTCCAAATTCGATGGGTAATCGGGTATCAGAATTCATCGATATGTAACCCTGATCGAAGAGTCCCAAACCAGTGGGACTCTTGACCCTGGTACCCAAAATGTGTGGGACTCATGATCAGAGAATTTTGATTCTCGATCATAGAGTCCCAGATACATAGGACTCATAGTTCACCAGCATTAGGACTTATCATCAGCCGTCAGATCAGATAGGAACCTCTAATGTGTGTGACCCCGCAGGTTCGAACCTAAGCCGGTAGCACAGGAACCAATTTCTGTACTAATCGAAGTGACCATCTAGCAATGGTACCCGATGTTCGGATAGATCGAAGAGTCACAATCGTAACACTCAGAACCTACATGAATATGGTTACTGTATAATCATTTTTTTGACCCCTGTGTTTAGGATGACTCAGGGTTAAACTGTCAACCCTGATCAGATCATCCGAATTGTGCTCAACTCAAATAGTCCTGTGACTCCTCATAAGGACTACCCTGGCCAAAGTTTTGCTAAATTGAAACACGACTGTACACAGCTCCTAAACTATAGTGGTCAATCCCATCTTGACACACGCATCGACAAGTCAAGTACTTGACTACACCCAGCAACCTTCCATCACTAAATTAAAAATTCAGGTAGTTCAGTGCCTAAGTGCAGTGAGTTACTCGCAAATCACTGTGGCGGTCTCATGTTGGAGGGATATTTATACCCATATTCCATCGGAGCAAATCTTGATAGTAGAAATAGCTCCGGAGTTGGTCACGTTCAGTGCAGATGTACCCTTACATCTCACCTGTATGCCATACCAGTATCTCCACACTCATTGGTTAAGAAGACAACCAACCTATATGGCACACAATGACCTATGCTTGATAAACATTATCGTCCTTGGTAACAATGTATCATTTGATCATGAACAGATTTAAGGACTAAACGACAAATCCTCCTTTGTTGAGTCTAAATAGTCCTAAGGACTTCACCACAACATAGGAGTTCATTAGAAGATGAAATATTTTGTGATGAAAAATACCAAAATAATTTTTATTAATTCATAATTTATGTACAAATATAAAAATGAGCACAACTATCAACAGGCTGACGATTGACTTTGGGACACTATTCCCAACATAATAATCTTTGGAGGCCCAAAGGTCTGGTGCTTATTGACTAATGGAATTATCATTCATAATATGATAATTTGGTTTGAGTGTTTCTGATGGTGGTCAGGTTGGCCGGCCAAAGTCGGGCCTGATCATTTTTGGTCCGATTCATCAAATCAAATCATGTTAATGGTTGGACCTAACCAGATCTTTTCAATGGAGGCCAAAGCCTACTGATTACGTTCTGGGGCAAAATCAATTATTAGAAGTTGTTTAGAGAAATAATTGGTTATGAACCTACCCATAGATACACATGGGTTGACCAACCAAAGTTAGGCTCGTGTATAGTCTGTGTGGATTCTAGTACCCACTAAGGAATTAAAGTAATTCCTCGAATTGGAGGTTGAGGCTACCAATTCATAAAAATACTGAGAGAAACTTTAGACTAAAATCCAAGTCTTTAGTATTAATAATTTATGTACTAATATAGGTCTGATTTTCCTTTATGTAGCTATGGCCACTATCCTGTCACTCCGATCATTATTAGATAATGACAAGCTCATGGGACCTAATTTCGATAGCTGGTATCGAAAATTAAAAATCATTCTTGAGCATGAGCGGATCCTTTATGTACTAACGGATCCGGCACCTGAGGAGCCAGCCCTGAACGCTAGAGGAACGATCCGAGACACTTACCAGAAGTGGCTCAACAATCGCACCACCGTCTGGTGCATAATGCTGGCGGCAATGAATGATGAGTTCAGTCGCAGGTTCAAGAACGCCCAGCCACAAGAGATGCTTCAAATGTTGAATGACTCTTTTGGCATGCCTAACAACGTTGAAAGGCACAAAACTAGTTGTACCATTTTCAATGCTCGGAAGAGGGATGGAGCCTCAGTCACTGATCATGTACTGTACATGATCGAAATGATTGAGCACCTAAGTAAACTGGGTTTTTCTCTATACGAGCAGCTCGGTAAGGATGCGATCCTTAATTCTTTGCCCAAGTCCTTCCCTTCCTTACTCATTTTTGAATGACAAAGCCTGCAGTGAACTACCACGGCTTGTTAGGGTTGCTGCAGAACTTTGAGAAGGATCACCAGCTCCATAAGGAGTCAGTGAATGTTGTGGGAGGGTCTTCTTCTGATCGTTGACCCTTTAAGAAAGGGAAGAAGAACAAGAAGAAGAAGAATAAGAAGGTGCAGCTGCATGCTGGGACGTCTGCACAAGGTCAGACCAAGAAGCGCAAGCCCGATCAGAGCCAGGTGGAGTACTTCTTTTGCAAGAAGCAGGGGCACTGGAAGAGGAACTATCCTCTATACATTGCCTCACTGGACCCGAACAGGCCAAAGAAGAAGCAAGGTACTTATATGATAACACCTTACAACTTTTCCATTTGTGATACTACTACTGGGTATTGGATACCGGAAGCCCTTATCATATTTACAATTCGATGCAGGGTCTGCAGGTCAGTAGGAGATTTGATGAAGGCGAGAGATTCCTGAATGTTGGAGATAGAAGCAAAGTTCCAGTTCTAGCATTAGGAATCATGAACCTTGTAATCAATTCTCGAAATGTAATTCTGAGTGAATGTCACTATTGTCCAAGCTTTTTATTAAATATTATTTCTATAGGTCTTTTGGCCATGTACGGTTATCAATTTTTAATAAAAGGAAATATTTGTAATATCATTTTGAATGGTGTTACAATATTTGTTGGACAACTTAATAATGGAATTTACTTTCTATCACAACATGTTAATGTGGTTCAAACCTCCGGTAAATGCCCTAGAATAGATAATATGTCAGAAGTCTACCTTTGGCACTGTAGGCTAGGTCATATCAATAAGAACAGGATAAACAGGTTGGCTCAAGAAGGAATTCTTAAGTAGGTGATTGTAAATCACTTCCAACCTATGAGTCCTGTCTTCTTGATAAAATGACCAAGTCACCTTTTACTGAAAAAGGTAAGCGAGCCAGAGAACACTTGGGTCTGGTACATTCTGATGTATGTGGACCCATGAGCTCAAGTGTAAGAGGTGGATATTTCTACTTCATAACCTTCACAGACGACCTATTGAGGTATGGGTATGTTTATTTAATGAAGCATAAGTCAGAGTTGTTTGAAATGTTCAAACTATTTCGAAATGGGGTAGAAAAACAAACTGAAAAGTGTATTAAAACTCTTCGATCTGATCGAGGAGATGAATACCTTTCCAATGAGTTTCTGACATATCTTGGGAAGAATGGGATTCTCTCTCAATGGACTCCTCCTGGAACACCACAGCATAATGGTGTATCTGAAAGGAGGAATCGGACCTTGTTGGATATGGTTTGATCCATGATGAGATTTACTGGTCTGCCGATCTTTCTTTGGGGATATGCACTCGAATCAGCTTGTTACCTTCTAAATAGAGTTTCGAGTAAGTCTGTAACCAAAACGCCATATGAGATATGGATAGGACGTAAGCCAGTACTCTCGCATCTTAGGGTTTGGGGGTGTCCGGCTTATGTTAAATGTTTAATTACGGACAAGCTAGGACCTAGGTCTGACAAGTATAATTTTATAGGATACCCAAAAGAGACCAAAGGATATTATTTCTACCTGGCTGATGAGCAAAAGATGTTTGTCAGCCTTAAGACAATCTTTTTGAAAAAAGAGTTCCTTGATGAAGGGACAGTTGCCTCTAAGGTCAAACTTGATGAAGTTCGACAGGTGAAAAAATCAACACAAATTGCTGAACCTGAACTGGATTTGATTAGATCAGATCCGAAGCCCATTGTTCAAGCACCCTTAAGGCGATCTGGTAGAGTACCACGTCAACCGGACAGATACTATGATTTCTTGGTTCAGGATGACGATCCTATCAAACTTGATGAAAATGATGAGGATCTGATCACCTACATGGATGCAATGCAGAGACCTAACTCTGAGAAATGGCTAGAGGCCATGAAATCCGAAATGGAGTCCATGAAGGTCAACGATGTGTGGACATTGGTTGACCCACCCGAAGGAGTAAAACCCATAGGGTGTAAGTGGGTCTTCAAGAGGAAGAGGGGCGCAGACGGAAAGGTGGAAACCTATAAAGCCCATCTGGTTGCCAAGGGATATCGTCAATGTTATGGTATAGACTATAACAAGATGTTTTCTCCTGTGGCAATGCTCAATTCTATTCGGATTATGTTTGCGATAGCTACCCATCTGGACTATAAAATCTGACAGATGGATGTGAAGATAGCTTTCCTAAATGGAGAGCTGGATGTAGAGGTGTATATGATACAACCTAAAAAATTCACATCCACTGATGAGTTGTTGCTCCTTGGATTGATTTTGATGATTACAAAGCATTTGAAGGGGTACTAATGATTTTCGTTTGAAAAAGATTTATTGCTTTTCAGAGGCAAAATCATAATTTTACCAAACCCTAATTTGAAAGCATCAAGTGATAGAACAAAAGATTTGTGATCCATTGGTGAAAATTTTATTATTTTTGGACTTGTATTTTGAAAGATATGCATGTTTGAAAAATATGAGTCGACCCATGAGTCGACTCATGGCACATGAGCTGATTGGCACGCACACTTTTTGGCCTGCACAGGCTTGGCACACCCTGTGAGTCGACCCATGAGTCGACCCCCAAGCCATGAGTCAACCCATGAGTCGACCTCTGCTGTTTTTAGGCCAAAAATTACAGAACCTTATTTTCTGGATGTTTTCTGCTATTTTTCCATAGAGGTCGACCCATGAGTCAACCCATGAGCATGAGTCGACCCATGAGTCGACCCCTGTGATGGGATTGTTCTGCAACGGCTAGTTTTTAACCCATTTTAAGTGCTTTTAATGCTCATTTAATGTGGTCTAACGGCTCTATTTCAATGCAGATTATTCTCCACCATTTCTTAAAGCTATAAAAGGGACAAAAAGGTGGGAATCATTAAGTAGAATCAAGAAGAGAGATTTTGAAAAGGGGATTTCAAGCAAACTTTTCAGCCCTAAGCAAGAGCTCACTCAAAATATTCAAGAAGCCTTTAATCCAAGCTCACCAACTCCTCAAGTGCACATTCAAGTCTCCAACCACCTTGAAGAAATCGAAAAGAGTCTTCTTCTCTTTGAGTAAAGTATATTTAAAGCCTCATTTGCTCATTAAAGGAGCTTTCTTTGTACTTATTTGTGCTATTCATTGTTATACTTTGTTTGAGTTATTGTTTTTGTTTTGAAAGGGTTCCAAAACAAGGGAAGGTTGATCCAAACCTTGAATCGGAGTGTATTGGGTTGGCTTGTACCTGAGAAATAAGTGGACTAGCTTGGGATAGCTAGAGTCGGAGTTTCTGATATTTGTATTCAGGTTGAATATAAGTTAGTGGATTGAAATTTTCAAGTTGGAGCTTGGGGAGTGGATGTAGGTGCAAAGTTGGCACCGAACCACTATAAATCCTTTTGTTTGTATTGTGCCTAATTGCTCTACTTTAGAATTTTCTTATTCATTTGCATTCTTGCATTTAATCTTGAACCTTGAATCAACTATACTCTTCTTATTTATTTAGCTATTGTTAAATATTTTTCATAAGACATAAGTTAAGCTTAAATTTTTTAGAAACCCAATTCATCCCCCCTCTTGGGTTGCATAGCTGGGCAACAAGTGGTATCAGAGCTTGGTGCTCTAGCCCTACTTTGATCTAACCAATCAAAGAGCCAAAGATCTATGGCAACTCAAGTCGGTACTTCTCTAGCCGAGGGGCAGTTTACTAACCGACCTCCACTTTTCAATGAGTCCAATTACACCTATTGGAAAGCTCGGATGAAAATCTTCATTCAAGCACTCGATTATGATATGTGGAGTATCATAGTGAACGGCCCTCATACACCCACTAAAATTATTGATGGTGTGGAATCAGCCAAACCCGAAAAAGAGTGGGATGAGGTTGATAAGAAAATGGCCCAATTAAATGCTAAAGCCATGAATGTTCTATATTATGCTCTTGATGCTAACGAATTTAATTGAATTTCAACTTGCTTGTCTGCTAAAGAAATATGGGATAGGTTAGAAGTAACCCATGAAGGAACCAATCAAGTAAAGGAGTCCAAAATTAACATGCTCGTGCATAAATATGAATTGTTTAAAATGAAGCATGATGAGTTTATAACTGAAATATTTACTCGCTTTACTAATATTATAAATGGTTTAAAGAGTCTTGGTAAGTCTTATTCTAACAGTAAACTTGTAAGAAAGATTCTCAGGTCCTTACCAAGAGCTTGGAAAGCCAAAGTGACCGCCATCCAAGAAGTCAAGGATTTGAACATTCTACCCTTGGAAGAGCTTCTTGGATCATTAATGACACATGAGCTGAACATTAAACAACACCAAGAAAAAGAAGTCAAAAAGAAAAGAACAATCGCCCTCAAATCTACAGCTCCATCAGATGAAGAAACTGATGACACCGAAAGTGAATAGCAGGATGAAGAGATGGCACTCATTACCCGAAGGTTCAAGAAGTTTTTGAGAAAAAGGAAACAAGGAATGAGGAAGAGGCCATTCACAAAAGGAGAACAGAGCAAGGAAAAGGATAAAGACCAACCCCTTATCTGCTATGAATGCAAGAAATCGGGACACTTCAAGTCCAAATTCCCACAACTGAAGAAGGGTCCCAAGATGTACAAGAAGAAGGCCATGATGACCACTTGGAGTGGGAGTGATGACTCAAGCTCCGAAGAGGAAGACTTGACTGAACAAGCCAACCTGTGCCTTATGGCACATGAAAATGAGGTAATTTTCGAAACTCCTAGTGACTTCACATTTGAAGAACTGCATGAAGCTTTTTGTGATTTAGTTGATGAACTAAAGAAACTAGGGATAAAGAATAAAGATCTAAAATCAAAAAATCAATCTTTACTGAAACAAAATGAAAGCATTTCAATTGAAAAATCCACCCTGCTTCAAGAAAATCAAAGTTTAAAGAATGAAATTACCAAGCTAAAACCATTAGTTGAAAAATTCACCTTGAGTTCTAATAAACTTAATATGATTTTTGAAAATCAAAAGGCTGTGTATGATAAGGCTGGACTTGGCTATAACCCCTTGAAAAAATTAAAGTATCTGAAAAATATCTATGTAAACTTTTTAAGTAACAAGTCTTCTAATATTACTTGCTTCAAATGTGGTAGAGTAGGACATAAGTCATATACTTGCTTCTCTAACAAATCTGCAAACTCAAATGTAAAGAAAATATGGGATCCAAAAGGAACTATTATAACTAACCAAAAAGGACCCAAGAAAGCTTGGGTACCTAAAACAAAAACTTGACTTTTGCCTGCAGGTGTGTCTAGCATCCCAAGGAGAAAACAGAAAATGGTATCTTGTAGCGGATGCTCGAGACACATGACTGGTGATGAATCTCAATTCATCACTCTTGATGCTAAGAATGGAGGGATGATCACCTTTGAAGACAATGGTAAAGGAAAGATCATCGGTATAGGTAACATTGGTATCACTCCCTCCAAATACATTAAAAATATTTTGTTAGTAGATGGTTTAAAGCATAATTTACTAAGCATTAGTCAATTTTGTGATAAAGGATATAAAGTTATTTTTGAATCTTCTGTTTGCATTGTAACTAGTCCTATTAATGATGGCATTAAATTTGTTGGACATAGACATGGTAATGTTTATATGGTAGATTTGAATGATCTATCCAAGATAAACATGCAATACCTAGTATCTTTTAATGCAAAGATTAATGAGACTAGTTAGCTTTGGCATCGTAGGCTTGCACATATTAGCATGCATTCACTTTCAAAATTAATTAAGAAGGAATTGGTTCTTGGTTTGCCAAAATTAAATTTTGAAAATGATAAAATTTGTGATGCATGCCAACTAGGTAAACAAACAAGAGTTTCATTTAAGTCTAAAAATATTGTTTCAACCTCTAGACCTTTAGAGCTATTGCACATGGACTTGTTTGGACCAACTAGAACTACTAGTCTAGGAGGAAAATGATATGGTTTTATAATTATTGATGATTTCTCTCGTTTTACATGAATTTTCTTTTTGGCACATAAAGATGAATCTTTTCATGTTTTCTCTAAATTTTATCGAAAAGTTACTAATGAAAAAAGATTTTTAATTCAAAATATTTGAAGTGACCATGGAACCAAATTTAAAAATCAAGACTTTAAAAAATTTTGTGATGAAAAAGGGATAGGTCATAATTTTTCAGCACTTAGGACACCCTAACAAAATGGGGTAGTAGAAAGAAAAAATAGAATCCTAGAAGAAATGGCCCGTACCATGCTATGTGAAAGCAACCTTCCAAGATACTTTTGGGCGGAAGCTATTAATACAGCATGTTACATTTTAAATCACGCTTTGATTAGACAAATTTTAAAGAAAATCCCCTATGAGCTTTGGAAAGGAAGAAAACCTAATATTGCATATTTTTATATTTTTGGTTGTCGATGTTTTGTATTAAATAATGGTAAAGAAAGATTTAGAAAATTTGATGTAAAATCAGATGAAGCAATTTTTCTTGGTTACTCCACTAGTAAAGCTTTTAGGGTTTTTAACAAAAGAACCTTAGTAGTAGAGGAGATCCTTCAAGGAAGGATGCAGATCCTTTTATAGAAGGAATGAAGGAGATCACTCTGAAAGATTCAACAATTCTAGATGATGAGGAATATGAAGACAAACAGGATGAGGAAGGTGAAGAACATCAAGAACAACCTCAAGGTACAAATGACCTACCCAAAGAATGGAGGTATGTTCACAATCACCCTAAGGAGCTAATTATTGGTGATCCTATGCATGGGGTAAGAACTTGTTCTTCACTTAAAGATGTATTCAATCATTATGCTTTTGTCTCTCATCTTGAACCTAAAACTATTGAAGAAGCTAAAAATGATTATAATTGGATTAATACAATGCAAGAGGAACTTAATCAATTTGAAAGAAATAATGTATGGACTTTAGTATCAAGACCTAAAAATTATTCAATAATTGGCATAAAATAGGTTTTTAGGAATAAATTAGATGAACATGGAAATGTAATAAGAAATAAAGCAAGATTGGTTGCTAAAGGTTATAATTAAGAAGAAGGAATTGATTTTGATGAGACCTTTGCACCTGTTGCTAGATTAGAGGCCATTAGACTTCTACTTGCATATGCTTGCTTTATGATATTTAAATTATTTCAGATGGATGTCAAAAGTGTATTTTTGAATGGATATATTGCTAAAGAAGTCTATATAGAACAACCCCTTGGTTTTGAAAATCATGCTTTTCCTAATCATATTTTTAAATTAAATAAAGCTCTATATGGTTTGAAACAAGCACCCAGGGCTTGGTATGATAGGCTAAGTAAATTTTTACTTAATAATGGTTTTTCAAAAGGTAATGTAGACACAACCCTTTTTATTAAAAGAAATAAAGATGATATATTAATTATACAAATATATGTAGATGACATTATCTTTGGGTCTACTAATGAATCTCTTTGTCAAGATTTTGCAAAGCTCATGCAGGGGTAGTTTGAGATGAGCATGATGGGAGAACTTACATTTTTCCTCGGACTCCAAATCAAACAAACAAAAGAAGGAATCTCCATCACCCAAAGCAAGTACACAAGGGAATTACTCAAAAGATTTGGAATGGAGAACTCCAAAGCCATTGGCACACCCATGAGCCCTTCATGTAAGCTTGACAAGGATGAAGAAGGTAAAAGTGTAGACTTAAAATATTATAGAGGTATGATTGGCTCTCTACTATATTTAACTGCAAGTAGACCTGATATCATGTTTAGTGTTTGTCTTTGTGCTCGATTTCAATCTAATCCTAAAGAATCTCACTTGAATGCTGTTAAAAGAATCCTTAGATATTTAAATGGTACTCAAACTCTAGGATTATGGTACTCTAAGGACTCATTAATTGATTTAATAGGATATTCAGATGCTGATTTTGCTAGATGTAGATTAGACAGAAAAAGCACTAGTGGAACTTGTCAATTTCTTGGAGTTAACCTAATCTCCTGATTTAGCAAGAAACAAAATTCGGTAGCACTATCTACGGCCGAGGCCGAATACATTACAGCCGGAAGTTGTTGTGCTCAAATCTTATGGATTAAGCAACAACTCGAAGATTTTGGTATTAAACTTAATGAAACACTCATAAGATGTGATAACACCAGTGCCATAAATCTTATTAAAAATTCAATTCAGCATTCTAGGTCTAAACATATTGAAATCAGACATCATTTTATAAGAGAACATGTTCAAAATAAAGATATAATTCTTGACTATGTTTGTACTGAAAAATAATTAGCCGACATCTTTACAAAGGTCCTAAGTGAAGATAGAATCTGTGAAATTAGAAGAGAACTAGGAATTCTTGATCCATCTGCTTAAATATCTCTCTGATTCCAAGGAATCAATGTCAAAAATTCTTTGAACTCAATTTCCATTATTTCTCTTGGACCTAAAAGCTCAAAATTATCATTCTCATAACTGTTCATAGAGCAAATATCCTGCTCCCAGAGTTTAGAATTTTTTCAAAATTTGTTCATCATTTTCTTGAAATTTTGTGAATTATAAGTCGACCCCCTAGGGTCGACCCAATAGCATACTTGCAATTTTCAGCCAAAATCCAACGGGTTGCTCTCTTTTGGATTGAAACCTCATTCATGAGCCGACCCACTCCATCTTCGTCTTCCTCCCTCCAAAACCCAAAGTCCTCTTCTTCTTCTTCTCCAAATCCAAGGTCAACCCCCAAGATCTTTCTCCCATCACCCCTCCACCTCAAATCGCCCCTTGGGAACCGAGCTATTCCCATTTTTCTCCCTTGATTGGAGTGGTTGGAGCGTGCCCTAGCTCCTACCCTTCTCCTCCAAATTGGGGTTTCTCTTCTCCAAAAATCTCTATCCATCCCCTAATAACCCTCTATCTCCTCACACATTTGATCTCCCAAGTCTCCTTGCTTGCTCTGGTGGTGAAAATGGCTCCAAAAATGAAGCTCCCACAAAGAAGGAAGTTGGTCCGTGAGTTGGAAGAGGGCGTGCGCAGGAAAAGACAAGCTTCTCAGACCTCTTCTGCTTTCATTCCTGCTTCGGCATCTGCTTCAGGTTCTTCTCAGTTTCCATTAAGCCCCAGTAAAATTCCTTTATCTGTTAGAAAGGTAGAACCCAAGAAAAATGTAGACTTCAGATTTTTTAAAAAAGAAGGGTTCTCCATTGGTTCAAAAATCAAAAATCAAGGTTGGAGATTCTACTGTTCACTTAAAAAATTTACCTATGTGGATTTTGTTAGGAAATTTTATCTGAACTTGTGCTATGGCAATGGAACAGTAACATCAACTGTTAAGGGTATTGATATCTATTTAGATCCTGTAATTTTGGGAGAGATTCTTCATTTGCCCTGTGAGGGATACTCAAACATGGAACTCCCAGTCAAGGAAGAAGGAATTAATGCGATTTTAGGAGGAACCTACTCGGGAAGCCTAAACAAACTAGAAGCCAAGATCCTATCCATTGAGATGAGGATTCTACATCAATTAGTAACAAAGCTTTTCTTTCCTAGAAGTGGTAGACATGACCTCCTTTCAGGTCAAGACATCTGCATCATGTTTCATGTGATTACCCAAACCCCCCTAAACCTCCCTGCATTAATGATAGAAGCTATGAGGGAAACCCTGAATAGATCCAAGGCACATTTGCCTTTTGGTATGGCCCTCGCATTGGTATTCAGGAGGTTTGGAGTTAGTTTTGAGGGGGAGGCATCAGTTAGGCTCTCTCACTCTGACACCATCAACCAACATACTTTGCACCGCATGGGATTTACTAGGACTGATGGTGGTTGGATTAAGGGTGCAGAAGAAAGAGTTGAGGACAGAGCTGAGGAAGAAGGTCTTTCATCACCTCTCCATGATATCAGGGCAGCATCTCCAGACATTCAGTTCATTTCAGATCTCGAGACTGGCCCATCAGAGTCTACTAGGAGGCACACTCCAGTCCAGCAGCCAGACAGCAGAGCACATCCCTCAGAGATCAGATTGGCTGATGACTAGATTGAGATGATCTCTTAGCGTGTGGCTACCTTACTTTCTCGACAGTGGGGCACTTCAGCTTTTGCACAGGGATCCACATCACATGATGTATCTGATCAGACTTTGATCCCTCACATCTCCACTATCTTTTAGATGATCTCAGATCAGTCAGTTCGGATTCAGCAGCTTGAGGGTTATATATTGAGACTGACTGGGAGGGTACTTGACTTGCAGGGGCAAGTGTTAGCTCTGGCACATCCACAGCCACAGGAGTGCACCACTGAGATCTCAGACCTATCTATGGAGGCAGCTAGACTTAAAGGAGTATTGGAGAGTGGATTTGATTTTCTGAGGAGAGAGATCAGAGGCTCTAGTGAGCATGCATCCACCCAGTTCACTGCACTGCTACAGTCTGTATCGAGAGCTCTGAACCTTCTAGACACCATCAGACTCTCTCTTGTAGTTCAGTCTGTTGCTTCTCAGCCTTCAGGATCATCTCGCCCACCCACTCGTGCCAGCACCTCCACTCGTGGCAGAGGCAGACGGGGTAGAGGATGAGTCCTTGGTCGTGATCCTTCATCTCCTCACCCCATCTCCGATACATCTAACTCTGATCCATCCAATCATGAGCTCCACTAGATCCTTTTAGTTAGTCTTATCTTTTGTCTCTTTCTAGGATCTATCTTTTGGGCCATGTAATGATGTTGATTGATTGACTTTTATATTTTGGTATATGTATTGGAATAACTATATGGTATCAGTCACTTTTTGATTATATATATATCTACTCTTTGACTTTTATTGTATAACCTTCAAATTGAGTTACTTTCAATTGAGTGCATGCTTAAAATACTTGATATCCAATGGTATATTTTTTTATGACCACTGTATTCAGGGGGAGTAAAACAATACGTAATTAGTCAAATTTGAAGGAACCAGATCTAGGGTTTCAGGGTTAGATCTTGAAGCTTTTTCAAGATCATACAGCAGAAGACTAAAATAAATCAAAATTTATTTTCTAAAATCAGAGAATCTCTAGATCTAAGATCCTATTACATGATTATTACATAGCATTAAATCAAAAATAAAAATATATAAGTATAGCATGAACTACATGTTGATCATATCAACATGTTTCTATACCACATCTAATGTATGTATTAAACAATAGATCAGATCTATTACCTTGCAAGTTAGACGTTCTAACCTTGTTGATCTGGGCTTGAGGATGATGTTGCAAGCCGCACACGCATCCGGCCTCTAGGAGTCGTCCACACGAGCCCACGAATCTCGATCAGAAGTCCTGTGTTGCCCAGCTATGCAACCCAAGAGGGGGGGGGGTGAATTGGGTTTCTAAAAATTTTAAGCCCAACTGATTACTTATGAAGAACAAAACAAAGACTTTAATTCAATATTAATTACCTAAAGCAGGAATGCAAGAATATAATAAAGATATAAAGTGAAGCGATAAAGCACACCACAAACACAAGAATTTATAGTGGTTCGGTGCTAACCTTGCACCTACATCCACTCCCCAAGATCCTACTTGGGAATTTCAATCCACTATCCTTTGTATTCAACCCGAATACAAAACGTCAGAAACTCCGACACTAGCTATCCCAAGCTAGATCACTTGTTTTCTGGGTACAAGTAAACTCAAAACACTCCGATTTTAGGTTCGGATCAACCTTTCCTTGTTTTGGAAATCCTTCAAAAATAAGAACAAAAACTTACAAAGAGTAAGAATATTTAGAGCACGGATTAATACAATAATAGCTCCTTAAATGAGCAAATATAACAATAAAAACTTTACTCAAATGATGAACCCCTTTTCGGATTTTTTCAAAGTGGATGAACGCTTGAATGCTTGAGAAGGGGTTGATTGTTGATTGAAGATCTCTTGAAAGCTTTGGATGATCTCTAGATCAAGGTTGAAACAATAGGCGTGAAGGATTCTCTCCTTGAAAGCTCTTGCTTTTCTCTTTCACAATCTCTCTGGTATATTGTGGATCCTCTCTCTTTTTCTTTTTGGATATTTCGTTGATCTCAGGCTTTTTCGTGCAGATTTCGGATCCTCTCTTCTGTTCTTCTCTTTTTTTGATTTCACGTTTGATCCGCTATTTAATCTGCAATTTCTTTCACCATTTTAAGCATTTTGTAGCATTAGAAGCAAGAAAAAATAATTTAGGTAGATAAAGAGCCGTTAGAGCAATTTTAGGAAGCATAAATGGCAATTAAAATGGGCAAAAAAATAGCCGTTGCTGACATTTTCCGTCGCAGGGGTCGACTCATGAGTCGACTCATGCATCAGGAGTCGACTCATGAGTCGACTTCTGTTGCAACAGCCAGAAAATGAGTTTCTGTAACTTTTGGCCTAAAACTGCAGGGGTCGACTCATGGGGGTCGACTCATGCCTGGGGGTCAACTCATGAGGGTCGACTCACAGGGTGTGCCAATCAGCTCATTGTGCCATGAGTTGACTCACGGGTTGACTCATGATTTTCAAACATGCATAACTTTCAAAATACAAGTCCAAAATCAATAAAATTTTCACCATTGGATCACAAATCTTTTGTTCTACCAAATGATACTATCAAATCAAGATTTTAGTGAAATTATGATTTTGTCCTTGAAGAGCATAAGGACTTTTTCATTTTAAAATTATTTGTATCCCTTCAATCTGCTTTGTAATCATCAAAATCAATCTAGGAGCAACAATCTCCCCCTTTTTGATGATGACAAAATATTTGAACAAAAATATTTATGTTAATGCATTAATTTCAAAAGAATCCATTATAGGTGTATATGCTTGAAAAGAGTATGATTCTTTTGGCATGTAATATAAATGCAAAAATAGTTTGTCCATTTTCTTAAAGATTTGAAAAGGGTATTAGATCATTTTGAGTTTAAGATATATCAGAGCAAGAGAAGATAACTAAATTTTGCAATGTATCAGAGCAAGAAAAATAATTTTTACAATGTTATCAAAAAAGATTTTATAATGTATCAGAGTAAATGTTATAATATATCAGAGAAAATTTAACACTGTATCAGAGCAAATGTTATAATATATCAGAGAAACTTTCACACTGTATCAGATTAAATTTTATCATGTATCAGAGCAAGTTAAAAGAAATTTTAGGGTGTATCAGAGTAAATCAAATTTCTTAAGATGTATCAAGGTAAATAAAATTTCAAAAGATGTATCAGAGCAAGTTTGAATTTTGAAATATATCAGAGCATATAAAAAAAATACTTATTTGCATTGTACTTATGATTTTGCTTTTGATGGATGGCTTTTTATTTAATTTCTGTCTGATACCAAATTTCGATACCAAATTTCTCAAAGTTTTATTTAATTTCTCCAATATTTGTTTCCCAATATTTTTTTTTTTTAATCTTCCAATTTTTGTTTAATTTCTCAAGTTTGGTTTAATCTTTCAATTCTTATTTTTATTTAATTTCTCCAGTTTGGTTTAATCTTAAAAGCCACAAAAATTTCAAAAAAAATTTGGATAAATTTGGTGCAAAATTGAAAGAGTTTTGGATTTCTAAAACTCTATCTCATAGAATTCGAAATCCAAACTTATTCCTTTTAGATTTGATCCAAACCACCTTCCATGTAAGAAAGAAGAGAGGAGACCTTTTGTGAACGTGGGAGAGATCTGGGAGAGGGCTTTTGTCACACAAAATAAGTGGAGATTGGCATTGAATAAGAGAGAGGGCGTGGAGAAGGATTATGTGGCGCAAGGTGGAATCCTAGTCTTACTAGGATTCTGTCTTATGACTTGTTTTAATTTGGTTTCTCAAATCAAATCAAATAAAAATTAGATCAACCCAATTAAAATAGGTCTTAACCCAATTAAGAACCTAATTTAATCAGATTAAATTAGATTTAAATCTGATTTAATTTTCTAATCAAATTAAAAATTAGATTGACCCAAGTCCTAGTTGAACTAGGACTAGTTTTTCCTTGCACTTGGCTTATCCAATAAACCAATTGAACTTGATCCAATCAAGCCCAAACCAAATCTAATTAAATCATATTTAATTAGACTTAATCTCAGCCCATTGTCTTAATCAAATTAAGCCAATCAGCAATCGAATTGCTAATAGATCCTCCTACAACACTTGCACTGGGTTAAATGTCAATCGTATTGATCATTTAACCCTAGATCGATTCTTAATCATTGATCAACCATCTGATCAGATCATAAACTCTAATGTGTGTGACCTCATAGGTCCGAACCTAAGCTGATAGCATAGGAACAAATTTTTATACCAATCGAAGTGACCATCTAGCAATGGTACCCGACGATCGGATAGGTCGAATGTGTAGAACAACATCCTTAGAACCCATGCGGATATAGTTTTTATATAATTCATCCCCTTGACCAAAATGATCATAGGACACCCCAGAGTTTAACTGTCAACCTTGATCAGGTTGTCCATATTGTATTTCAAAATATCAAATCCATCTGATGGATTACCCTGGCCAAGATTTTGCTAAATTGAAATACAGCGACTCATTCTTCTCCAACTCTTGGAGTGGTCAATCCCATCTCGATCACACTCTGACTTTGCAAGTACTTGACTATGCCCAGAAGCCTTCCATCCCTGAATTAAAAATTCAGTTAGTCCAGTACCAAAGCACAGTGAGTTGCTTGCAAGTCACTGAGATGATCTCAGGTCTAAGGGACACTTATACCTATATCCCATCAGAGACATTTTCGACAGCAGAATACTCTGGAGTTGGTCACGTTCAATGATGATGTACCCTTACATCTCACCTGTATATCATACCAGTGTCTCCACACTCCTTGGTTAAGAGGACAACCAACCCATATGGCCTATAGCGACCTATGCTCGATAGAAGCTGTTGTCCTTATTAACAGCCTATCATTTGGTCATGAACAGTTTTAAGGACTAATCGATAAATTCTCTCTTTATCGAATCTAAATAGTCCCAAGGACTTCATCATAACAACGAAGTTCATTAGAAGATGAAAGCTTATGATGAAAATGCCAAATATATTTTATTTATTAACAAATCAATTACAATACTTGGTTGCTCAACCGTCAACAGCTTGACGATTGGCTTTTTGAGACACATTTTCCAACAACTTCCACTTGTCCTAAAGCCACTCGGCACAGTATCTAATACCCATCTTCGACTTGTGGTTGTCGAACTCCTTTATTGCCAGGGCTTTAGTGAAGGGGTCGGCTAGGTTCTCCTTTTCGTCGATCTTCTGTAGGTCGACGTCACCTCGATCCACGATGTTTCGGACCAGATGGAAGCGGTGCAAGATGTGCTTCGTCCGCTGATGTGCTTTGGGTTCCTTCGCCTGAGCTAAGGCACCAGTGCTGTCGCAGTAGAGCAAGACCGGATCATCGAGGGAGGGTGCTACTCCGAGCTCGTTGATGAATTTCCTCAGCCACACAGCTTCCTTCGCGGCATCTGATGCTGCGATGTACTCCGCTTCACAAATAGAGTCTGCCACAGTATGCTGCTTGGAACTCTTCCAGCAGATGGCTCCACCATTCAGAGTAAAGATATAACCCGACACACTCCTGCTGTCATCATGGTTAGATTGGAAGCTGGAGTCTGTGAACCCCATAAGTTTCAGATCTGACTCGCCATAAACCAACCATTGGTCCTTAGTATTTCTCAAATACTTAAGGATGGCTTTAACCACTTTCCAGTAGTTTTCTCCAGGATCAGATTGGTATCTACTCACTACTCCTAGTGAGTATGCCACATCTGATCTTGTACATGTCATGACGTACATGATAGATCCTACGGCTGAAGCATATGGGACTCTACTCATACGCTCTCTCTCTTCAGGAGTTGTCGGACAATCATTCTTAGAGAGAGAAATTCCTTGGCCTATCGGTAGATAGCCCTTCTTGGAATTCTCCATGCTGAACCTCTTCAGCATAGTGTCTATGTACATGGACTAGGATAACCCAAGCATCCTTTTAGATCTATCCCTATAGATCTTCATCCCTAGGATGTAGGATGCTTCACCCAAGTCCTTCATGGAGAACTGTGATGACAACCAAACTTTTATTCCCTGTAGTGCGGGGATGTCATTTTTGATTAAGAGAATGTCATCCACGTACAAGATAAGGAATACCACAACTGGACCATTTGCCCATTTATAGATGCAGGGCTCTTCTCCATTCTTAATGAAGCCATACATTTTGATCACCTTATCAAAATGTATGTTCCAACTCCAAGAAGCTTGCTTCAATCCATAAATGGATCTTTGAAGCTTGCACACCTTGGACTCATCTGTGGATGTAAACCCCTCAGGTTGTATCATATACACCTCTTCGATCAGCTCTCCATTCAGAAAAGCTGTCTTTACATCCATCTGCCAGATCTCATAATCTAGATGGGCAGCTATTGCAAGCATTATCCGAATAGATTTGAGCATTGCCATAGGGAAAAATGTCTCGTCATAGTCAATACCATAACGTTGACGATACCCCTTGGCTACCAGATGGGCTTTATAGGTCTCCACCTTTCCGTCTGCACCCCTCTTCCTTTTGAAGACCCATTTACACCCAATGGGTTTAACCCCTTCAGGTGGGTCAACCAATGTCCATACATCGTTGACCTTCATGGACTCTATTTCGGATTTCATGGCTTCAAGCCATTTCTCGGAATCAAGTCTCTGCATTGCATCCATATAGGTGATCGGATCCTCATTATTCTCATCAAGTTCGATGGGATCACCGTCCCGGATCAAGAAACCATAGTATCTGTCCGGTTGACGCGGTACTCTACCAGATCGCCTTAATGGTGTAGGTACATTGGGCTCCGGATATGATCTAATCATATCAGACTCAGGTTCAGCTATTGGTGTCGGTCTTTCTACCTGTTGAACTTCATCAAGTTCAATCTTAGAGGCAACGGTTCCTTCACCAAGGAACTCCTTTTCTAAAAAGATTGTCTTAAGGCTGACGAACACCTTTTGTTCATCAGCATGGTAGAAAAAATATCCTTTTGTCTCTTTGGGGTACCCTATGAATGAGCATTTGTCAGACCTAGGTTCAAGTTTGTTTGTGACTAATCGTTTGACATAGGCCGGGCACCCCCAGACCCTAAGATGTGAAAGTGCTGGCTTACGTCCCGTCCATATCTCATATGGAGTCTTAATTACAGACTTACTTGGAACCCTATTTAATAGATAACAGGCCGATTCGAGTGCATATCCCCAGAAGGATATCGGCAAGCTAGCAAAACCCATCATGGATCGGATCATGTCTAACAGAGTCCGATTCCTCCTTTCAGACACACCATTATGCTGTGGTGTTCTTGGAGGAGTCCATTGGGAGAGAATCCCATTCTCTCCTAGATATGTGAGAAATTCACTAGAAAGGTATTCTCCTTCTCGATCAGATCGAAGAGTTTTAATACTCTTCCCAGTTTATTTTTCTACTTCATTTCGGAATCGTTTGAACATTTCAAATGAATCCGACTTATGTTTCATCAGATAGACATATCCATATCGGGATAGGTCATCCGTGAAAGTTATAAAATAGAATTATCCACCTCTAGCACTGGTGCTCATGGGCCCGCATACATCAGTATGTACTAGGTCCAAGAGCTCAGTAGCTCTCTCACCTTTTCCAATAAAAGGTGACTTGGTCATTTTACCAAGAAGACATGACTCACAGGTTGAAAGTGATTCACAATCACTGACTTCGAAGATTTCCTCTTGAGTCAACCTGTTTATTCTGTTCTTGTTTATATGACCTAGCCTACAGTGCCATAAGTAGATATTTGACACACTATCTGATCTAGGGTGCTTGCCAGTAGAATAGACTCTTATCAGGCTTGATCTTTTTGGTCTGGCTCTGCACTGATGTCCCAGCCTGAACTTGCACCTTCTTCACTTTCTTCTTCTTGTTCTTCTTCCTTTCTCAAAGGGTCGAGAACCAGAAGACGAACCTCCCACTGAGTTCACCGACTACTTGTGAAGTTAGTGATCCTTCTCAAAGTTCTGAAGCAACCCCAATAATCCGTGGTAGTTTACTTCAGGCTTTGTCATTCTATAATGAGTGAGGAATGGGAGATAAGACTTGGGTAGCGAGTTCAGTATTGCATCTTTCCCAAGCTACTCATGCAAGGGAAAGCCGAGCTTGCTCAATTTTTTCATCAGCTCGATCATGTACAATACATGATCAGTGACAGAGGCACCATCCCGTATTTTGGCGTTGAAGATGGCACAACTAGTCTTGTGCCTCTCTACGTCATCGGGTGTGCCAAAGGTATCCTCCAACACTTGAAGCATGTCCTTTGGCTGAGCCGTCTCGAATCTGTGACTGAACTCGTCGCTCATGGCAGCCAGTATGATACAGCGCACCGTGGTCCGATCACTGAGCCATTTCTGGTAAGTGTCTCTGACTGTTCCACATGCATTGACAGCTGGCTCCTGAGGTGCAGGATCCATTATCACATATAGGATCCGTTCATGCTCCAGGACTATCTTCAACTTTCGGTACCAGCTATCGAAGTTGGATCCCACCAACTTATCATTGTCCAACAATGATCGGAGCGATAGGGAAGTGGCCATATTTGCACAAAGGAGAACCATAACCTAATTAGTAATTGATTCATTAAACCTAAAGATTTGGACTTTAATCAAAAGGTTTCTCCCACTATTTTATTCGAATTGGTAGCCTCTACCTCCAATTCGAGGAATTACCCTAATTCCTTAGCGGGTACTAGAATCCACTTAGACTGCACACAAGCCCAACTTTGGTTGGCCAACCCATGTACATCTAGGGGTAGGTTCATAACCAATTGTTTCTCTAAACAATTTCTAGTAATTTTAATTTTGCCCCAAAACCTAATCAGTAGGCTTTGGCCTCCACTATAAGGATCCAGTTAGGTCCAACCATTAACATGATCATACATGGTGTATCTAACCAACGAATGATTAAGCCCAACTTTGGTTGGCTCACCTAACCACCATTAGAGAGACACTTCCAAGTCGTCATATGATGAGTGATAATTTCATTAGTCAACAAGCACCAGGCCTTTGGGTCTGCAATGATTATTGAGTTAATGGACTCATTATCAAACACCTTAATGGGAGGCCATGACTCAGTTATCTCCATAACTTTGTCATTTTAAGGACCTAATAATTTTAGAAGATTTAAATAATAAAGAGGATGAGGTCAGATTAACCAGCTTACCATTATCCTCCCACTGGCTTCACCAAGTCAGCTTAAGGGAGACCATTAAAAGGGCTGGTCTAAGAGCACCTAAATCAGTCACACTGATTTACCTAGCTGACATGGGTCAGCTCGAATAGTCAAGTGATCCGATCAAAACATAATTTCACCAAGAGGCCAGGTAAGTTCGATCAGTGGGAGGGTCTGCTAAAGCTTGCCTTAGACACCATCAGAAATGGCCAGGTAAGCGGGCTCCCAATTAAAAACCACCGGTCTGGTTTACCTTAGATACCAACTGGTTTAATTAGTTTCGATTAAATCAACTTAACAGTTCATGCTAGACCGCTTAGCCAAGAATCAAGTCCATTTGGTTCTCGTTAAAGACATGGACTTGACCAACTACAACTATTGTAATTGATCTAGAGAATCCTTGACCTAATCTAAGACAACAATTGATTAGATTTAGTCAATTCTCTAATTAAGTCCATCTTTAATCTAACCATAGGTCTAACCCAATTAATGGACCTAATTCCCACTAACCCATTAACCCAATGTGTTATGATTTGTGTCTTAGGTTCTTCAATTTACAATCTTAGAACCTAATCAAACAACTTCTTAATTCTTAATTAAGTTTTGGGCTGAGGGTTGGGTTTGGCTTTTCAAAAAAAATAATTTTCATATATGTAAAATAATTTTACAATATGATTCTACCAACCATATTGCATGTTTGATTCATAATCAAGATACAAGTGAAATAAACATGAAACTACTTTAGATCTAATCTAAATAGGTTCATGTAATTGAAATAATTTCAACTTTAAATAATTTCTTTGCACAAAAATTATTAACAAAGAGATTTTATTTCAGATTTAAACATGTTTTAAATCTAATAAATCATAAATTAAATCTAGATCATATCTAACAAATTTATGATTAAAGCTAGATCTACACAAACTAGGACAACCTTTGCACTGTAAGAGGTAAACCTTACAGCAGGACAACCTTGCAGTTTGTGATTGATCTAAAATTTTAATTTTAAATTTAATAATCAGATTATAAATTAGATCTAATCTAAGAAATAATTTAAGCATGTATAAATAATCATGTAATAAAGAACCTAGGCTCTGATACCAATTGTAGGAACCAGATCTAAGGTTTCAGGGTTAGATCTTGAAACTTTTTCAAGATCATACAGCGGAAGACTAAAATAAATTAAAATTTACTTTCTAAAATCAGAGAATCTCTAGATCTAAGATCCTATTATATGATTATTACATAGCATTAAATCAGAAATTAAAATATATAAGTATAGCATGAACTACATGTTGATCATATCAACATGTTTCTATACCACATCTAATGTATGTATTAAACAATAGATCAGATCTGTTACCTTGCAAGTTAGACATTCTAACCTTGTTGACCTAGGCTTTAGGATGATGTTGCAAGCCGTATATGTGTCCGGTCTCTAGGAGTCATCCACACGAGCCCACGAATCTCGATCAGAAGTCCTGCTTCAGGAAATCAGCACAGTATGCTAGTACTGCGCTGATCCTTCTTTGATGATTGATCAGGTGCCTCCTTCTTCTTGATTTGAACTCTTCCAAAGATGGAAAGTAGAAGGAGGAGTTTCAGATCTGAGATGCTCTTAAGAAACTCAATATGGAGGGAGGAAAGATATGAAAACAAAAACCCTAGAAGAAGACCCTCTTCTTCTTCACGTTTTTCTCTCTAGACACCCAAACTTGTGTCTTTTATATCTCCACGACCCAAAGGTATTTCTCTCTTATTTTTAAATGGAACAAAGGTCGCTTAAATCTATAACTTCATCTAAAATTTCATAAAGAAACTCATCTTATATAGAGAGATATGATAGAGTCCTTGTCTAGGTCAAACACCTAGTCAAGGCTTATCCAAACATGGCAAGTTAAGGGACGCCCATCTCTTGAGCACCTCTTTCATATTTTCATGCATGGATCACCAGAAAAGGGTACACTATGTATACCCTAAAATCCACGAAAATTCCAAAAAGAATTTGGATAAATTTGGTGCAAAATTGAAAGAGTTTTGGATTTCTAAAACTCTATCTCATAGAATTCGAAATCCAAACTTATTTTTTTTAGATTTGATCCAAACCACCTTCCATGTAAGAAAGAAGAGAGGAGACCTTTTGTGAACATGGGAGAGATCTGGGAGAGGGCTTTTGTCACATAAAATAAGTGGAGATTGGCGTTGAATAAGAGAGAGGGCGTGGAGAAGGATTATGTGGCGCAAGGTGGAATCCTAGTCTTACTAGGATTATGTCTTATGACTTGTTTTAATTTGGTTTCCCAAACCAAATCAAATTAAAATTAGATCAACCCAATTAAAATAGGTCTTAACTCAATTAAGAACCTAATTTAATCAGATTAAATTAGATTTAAATCTGATTTAATTTTCTAATCAAATTAGAAATTAGATTGACCTAAGTCCTAGTTGAACTAGGACTAGTTTTTCCTTGCACTTGGCTTATCCAATAAACCAATTGGACTTGATCCAATCAAGCCCAAACCAAATCTAATTAAATCATATTTAATTAGACTTAATCTCAGCCTATTGGCTTAATCAAATTAAGTCAATCAGCAATCGAATTGCTAATAGATCCTCCTGCAACACTTGCACTGGGTTAAATGTCAATCGTATTGATCATTTAACCCTAGATCGATTCTTAATCGTTGATCAACTATCTGATCGGATCATGAACTCTAATATGTGTGATCTCATAGGTCTGAACCTAAGCCAGTAGCATAGAAATAAATTCTTATACCAATCGAAGTGATCATCTAGCAATGGTACCCGACGACCGGATAGATCGAATGTGTAGAACAACATCCTTAGAACCCATGCGGATATAGTTTTCATATAATTCATCCCCTTGACCAAAATGATCATAGGATACCCTAGAGTTTAACTGTCAACTCTGATCAGGTTGTCCACATTGTATTTCAAAATATCAAATCCATCTGATGGATTACCCTGACCAAGGTTTTGCTAAATTGAAATACAGCGACTCATTCTTCTCCAACTCTTGGAGTGGTCAATCCCATCTCGATCATACTCTGACTTCGCAAGTACTTGACTGTGCCCAGAAGCCTTCCATCTCTGAATTAAAAATTCAGTTAGTCCAGTACCAAAGCACAGTGAGTTGCTTGCAAGTCACTGAGGCGATCTCAGGTCTAAGAAACACTTATACCTATATCCCATCAGAGACATTCTCGACAGCAGAATACTCTGGAGTTGGTCACGTTCAATGATGATGTACCCTTACATCTCACCTGTATGCCATACCAGTGTCTCCACACTCGTTGGTTAAGAGGACAACCAACCCATATGGCCTACAGCGACCTATGCTCGATAGAAGCTGTTGTCCTTATTAACAGCCTATCATTTGGTCGTGAACAGTTTTAAGGACTAAGCGATAAATCCTCTCTTTATCGAATCTAAATAGTCCTAAGAACTTCATCATAACAACGGAGTTCATTAGAAGATGAAAGCTTATGATGAAAATACCAAATATATTTTATTTATTAACAAATCAATTACAATACTTGGTTGCTCAACCGTCAACAGCTTGACGATTGGCTTTTTGGGACACATTTTCCAACAAAATTAATGTTAGTAAAAGAAGCTAACGAAGTAACATTAGTAAAATTAATTCCATCAAAAGAAAGAAAAAGAGAAAATGTATTTAAAGAAAAAGGGGGAGTAAACAATTTTTGTTGATGCTGTCAAAAAGGGAGAGAAATTGTAGAATCAAAAGCAAGTTGAGTAAATTGTTAAGCAAAAGCAAATGAGCAAACTTTAAAATTAATTCTTAGACATACTCTGGTACCAAAATTAAATAATCAAATGAGCAAATTTTTAAGATGTTAAGCAAATTGAAAAACAAGCAAATGAGCAAATGAGATATTTTCAAATGAGCAAAGATCAACATTCTTAGGTAAATTCTGCTTTGCTCTGATAACAAAAAAAAAAAAATTTTGCTCTGATACCAAAATCACATAATCAAATGAGCAAATTTTCAAATTATTAAGCAATAGGTAAATTGTTAGGCAAATGAGCAACACAAGCAAATGGGCACATGTATCACATGCCAAAAGAATCAATCTTCTTTTCAAGCAAATGCACTTATAAGTAATTTTCAGATTGGTAGCAAATTTTCTATTTATCTTCAAACTACCTATAATGCATTTCATTCCTTTGAAATTCATGCTCATTGTTTCATATATATGCTTTTGCTCAAGTATTTTGTCATCATCAAAAAGGAGGAGATTGTTACTCCTTGGATTGATTTTGATGATTACAAAGCATTTGAATGGGTACTAATGATTTTTGTTTGAAAAAGACTTATTATTTTTCAGGGGCAAAATCATAATTTTACCAAACCCTGATTTGAAAGCATCAAGTGATAGAACAAAAGATTTGTGATCCATTGGTAAAAATTTTATTATTTTTGGACTTGTATTTTGAAAGATATGCATGTTTGAAAAATATGAGTCGACCCATGAGTCGACTCATGACACATGAGCTAATTGGCATGCACACTTTTTGGCCGGCACAGGCTTGGCACACCCTGTGAGTCGACCCATGAGTCGACCCCCAAGGCATAAGTCGACCTCTGCTGTTTTTAGGTCAAAAATTATAGAACCTTATTTTCTGGTTGTTTTCTGCTGTTTTTCCACAGAGGTCAACCCATGAGTCGACCCATGAGCATGAGTCGACCCATGAGTCGACCCCTGTGACGGGATTGTTCCATAACGACTAGTTTTTAACCTATTTTAAGTGCTTTTAATACTCATTTAATATGGTCTAACGGCTCTATTTCAGCCCAGATTGTTCTCCACCATTTCTTAAAGCTATAAAAGGGACAAAATGGTGGGAATCATTAAGTAGAATCAAGAAGAGAGATTTTGAAAAGGGGATTTCAAGCAAACTTTTCAGCCCTAAGCAAGAGCTCACTCAAAGCATTCAAGAAGTCTTTAATCCAAGCTCACCAACTCCTCAAGTGTACATTCAAGTCTCCAACCACCTTGAGAAAATCGAAAAGAGTCTTCTTCTCTTTGAGTAAAGTGTATTTAAAGCCTCATTTGCTCATTAAAGGAGCTTCCTTTGTACTTATTTGTGCTATTCATTGTTATACATTGTTTGAGTTATTGTTTTTATTTTGGAAGGGTTCCAAAACAAGGGAAGGTTGATCCGAACCTTGAATTAGAGTGTATTGGGTTGGCTTGTACCCGGGAAACAAGTGGACTAGCTTGGGATAGCTAGAGTCGGAGTTTTCGATGTTTGTATTCTGGTTGAATACAAGTTAGTGGATTGAAATTCCCAAGTAGGAGATTGGGGAGTGGATGTAGGTGCAAGGTTGGCACCGAACCACTATAAATTCTTTTGTTTGTGTTGTGCCTATTTGCTCTACTTTAGAACTTCCTTATTCATTTGTATTCTTGCATTTAATCTTTAACCTTGAATCAACTATACTCTTCTTATTTATTTAGCTATTGTTAAATATTTTTCATAAGACATAAGTTAAGCTTAAATTTTTTAGAAACCCAATTCACCCCCCCTCTTGGGTTGCATAGCTGGGCAACGTGAGTTTAAGGTGTGCAGACTACAGAGGTCCATTTATGGACTTAAGCAGGCATCTTGGAGTTGGAACATACATTTTGATAGGACGATCAAGACGTATGGCTTCATTAAGAACGGAGAAGAGCCCTACATTTATAAGTGGGCTAATGGTCCAGTAGTGGTATTTCTTGTATTGTATGTGGATGATATTCTCTTAATCGGGAATGATGTCCTTGCATTACAGGAAATAAAGATTTGGCTGTCGTCACAGTTCTCCATGAAGGATTTGGGAGAAGCTTCCTACATCCTAGGGATGAGGATCTATAGGGATAGATCTAAAAGGTTGCTTGGTTTATCCTAGTCTACGTACATAGATACTATGCTGAAGAGGTTCAGCATGGAGAATTTTAAGAAAGGCTATCTACCGATAGGCCATGGAATTTCTCTCTCGAAGAGGGATTGTCCGACAACACCTCAAGAGAGAGAGCGTATGGGTAGGATTCCATATGCTTCAGCAGTGGGATTTATCATGTACGCCATGACATGTACACGATCAGATGTGGCATACTCATTAGGGGTAGTGAGTAGATACCAATCTGATCCAAGAGAGAATCACTGGAAGGTTGTTAAAACCATCCTGAAGTATTTAAGAAATACTAAGGATCAGTGGCTTGTTTATGGTGAATCAGACTTGAGACTTATAGGATTTACAGACTCTAGTTTCCAGTCTGATCATGATGACAGCAAAAATATGTCGGGATTTATTTTTACCCTTAATGGTGGAGCTATCTACTGGAAGAGTTCCAAGCAACACACAGTGGCTGATTCAGTTTGCGAGGTGGAGTATGTCGCTGCATCAGATGCTGCCAAAGAAGCGGTGTGGCTGAGAAAATTCATCACCGAGCTCGAAGTAGCACCCTCCCTTGTTGGTCCAGTTCTACTCTACTGTAACAGCTTTGGAGCCATTGCTCAGGCGAAGGAACCCAAGGCACACCAGCGGACGAAGCATATTCTGCGTCGCTACCATCTCATCCGAGAAATTATGGATCGAGGTGACGTTGACCTTCAGAAGATCGATGGAAAGGAGAATTTGGCCGATTCATTCACTAAAGCCATTGCGGTGAAGGAGTTTGATGACTACAAGTCGAAGATGGGTATTAGATACTGCACCGATTGGCTTTAGGCCAAGTGGGAGATTATTGAGAATAGTGTCCCAAAGCCAATCGTTTGTCTGTTGACAGTTGTGCTTATTTTTATATATGTACATGAATTATAAATTAATAAAAATTATTTTAATATTTTTCATCACAAAATATTTCATCTTCTAATGAATTTTTATGTTGTGGTGAAGTCCTTAGGACTATTTAGACTCGACAAAGGAGGATTTGTCGTTTAGTCTTTAAATCTGTTCGCGACCAAATGATACGTTGTTACCAAGGATGACAATGTTTATCAAGCATAGGTCATTGTGTGCCTTATAGGTTGGTTGTCCTCTTAACCAATGAGTGTGGAGATACTGGTATGGCATACAGGTGAGATGTAAGGGTACATCTGCACTGAACGTGACTGACTCCGGAGCTATTTCTGCTGTCAAGATTTACTCCGATGGAATATGGGTATAAATATCCCTCTGACTTGAGACCGTCACGGTGACTTGCAAGCAACTCACTGCACTTAGGCACTGGACTACCTGAATTTTTAATTCAGTGATGAAAGGCTATTGGGTGTAGTCAAGTACTTGACTTGTCGGTGCATGTATCAAGATGGGATTGACCACTCCAGTTTAGGAGCTGTGTACAGTCATATTTCAATTTAGCAAAATCTTGGCCAGGGTAGTCCTTGTGAGGAGTCATAGGACTATTTGAGTTGAGTACGATTCGGATGATCTAATCAGGGTTGACAGTTTAACCCTGAGTCATCCTAAACACAGAGGTCAAAAGGATGAATTATACAGTAACCATATTCACGTAGGTTCTGAGTGTTGCGATTGTAATTTTTCGACTTATCCGATCGTCGGGTACCATTGCTAGATGGTCACTTCGATTAGTACAGGAATTGATTCCTGTGCTACCGGCTTAGGTTCGAACCTGCGGGGTCACACACATTAGAGGTTTCTATCTGATCTGATGGCTGATGAAGAGTCTTAATGCTCGTGGACTATGAGTCCTATGTGTCTGAGACTCTGTGATCGAGAATCAAGATTCTTTGATCATGAGTTCCACACATTTTGGGTATCGGGGTCAAGAGTCCCACTGGTTTCGGACTCTTCGATCAGGATTACATATCGATGAATTTTGATGTCCGATTACCCATCGAATTTGGACTCAATATTTATGAGAGATTTAATTAGTGATTTGATCACTAATTAACTCAATTTGATTGAGTAATTATTTTTTGGATCAAGTCCAATTGAATTGGATTCAGTTGGGTTTGACCCGATTAGGTTAAGAGTTGACCTAATCGTCGAGATGGTTTGGTCCCTGATTTGATCAGGGGTTGGGCTTAATCAATTTCTAATTTGATTAAGATTTTATTGAGCCTAATTAAGCCTAATTTAGTTAGATTTAAATTAGTCTAATTGGGCCTAACTAATTTGGTTCAATTAGGTTGGTTTAAATAATGAAACCACCTTGACCCATTCTCCCTGCGCCACCTCACTTCCACTGCACCCATTTGAATTCATGAGAAGGAAGTTCTCATGAATTTTTTCTCATGCAAAGCCCTCCTCACACCCTACTTTAATGAGCCAAATGAGTGGATAAGGATGATTGGTTGGCCATTCAAATTCAAAATAAAGTTTGAATTTGAATGAGCAACCAATCTTAGTGCCTTGACCTTATCCTCTTTTAACGTCCCATTTATTACATGAGAAAATGTTTCTCATGAAATCACTCACGCACAAATTAAGCCATGCCCTTCTCTTCTCACGCCCTTAGTGGATAGGAATAAATTAATTTTCATTTGAATTCAAAATTTGATTTGAATTCAAATGTGCAATTACTCATCTTTATTCTCTCACGTGGATAAGATGTTTGACATTGTTTTAAAAGGAGGAGAAGAGTGGGGCGTGTGAAAGAAAAATTTTGGAGAGAAAATTTGGGTGCGAGGAATCCTTGTGTGCAAGGTGAAGGTCTATATCCTTCCGAGAGAAAAAGAAAGAAAAAAAAGAAAAAGTGTGCGCAGGATTTCAGTGAGTTCTTCAGGGTTTCAGCCTAGAGTTCGGGAAGTGAGAAGGTGAGCTACGAGTGTCGTGAGCCCACCAAATTTTAGAAAGATCTTCAACATCCTCTCAAGCATGTCTGCTGATGATTCAAAGCATCCAAAGAATCGATAGACATCTATCGAAGGAGTTCGATTAGCATCAGCCATCGAAAGGGCTCTACAACGAGCTAGCACTCGTGAAGAATTGATCAGATCGAAAGCTTCGCGTGGATGATCCGCAGAGGTCAGATACACTGTGTGGCTGTATCGTGATGATCAGACTCTCTTGATGGTGATCAGATTGCGGCGATCTACTACCCGCACAAAGGTATTGTGTTCTGAACACATTACCGTAAAGTGTTTATTGTTCAAATTCAAATTTTAAATTTAAATGGATGCATGATATATATCATATTTAGATCCTAGTGTAGGATAAATTCATGTTAATTAATTAGATTAATTAATATTTTTCCATTATAAAATCATAATTTTGAAAAAGTTTTAAAATTATCATTTTACCCCTACACTGAATTTTGCTTCAGAATGCAGGTTCTAATCGAAGGTTGCAAATCAATGAACTGGAAGAACTTCACAACAATGCATACGAGAGTTCACGAATTTACAAGGCTCGAACCAAAGTATTTCATGACAAATATATCTCTAGAAAATTATTTGAGCTAAATCAAAAGGTATGGCTTTTCAATTCCAGGTTACGCCTTTTTCCCGATAAACTTCGATCCCGATGGGATGGACCTTTCATTGTCACACAAATATTCCTACATGGAGTAATTGAAATTTATGACCCCCGAAATGGCAATACATTTAAGGTAAATGGCCAACGTCTGAAGTCATATGTAGATGAAATTGCACATAAAGAACGAATCGACACCATCTACCTGTGTGATCCACTTTATAATGAATAATAAACTTGACGTCTGGCTGAAGACGTAAAACTTAGCGCTTGTTAGGAGGTAACCCAATGATTTCATATTTTTTTTTTACTTTGCTGCAGCTGCAAGAATTTAGAACAAGAGCCTATTAATCAATGAAGCTATCTTCAACTTTCGAAGCAAAATTATCCCAGGTGCACTCTCTCCTTTTATTTTCTTTGCTTTCCTACTCCATTGAGGACAATGTAGATTAAGTTGGGGGGGAAGAAAATTAATCAAATCCTCGAGTATGGTCAGAAATAATTAGTTTTATGTATCTAAATTTTATTTTGATTAAGAGTCAATTAGGTATCCTAATCAATGAATGATTAACGGTCAAGATAATTTTAGAGATACTGAGGAATAAATTATTAAGAAAACCCAATGAATGGTAGGGTTTAGACTAGACCAAATTTTAAGAGTGATTCTACAACCCTCTTCTTACTGATCTCAATAAAGAATCTGCTTCATGAGAGATTGGGTGGAAAGGTCGAGGTATGCAAAAATTCTCCTTAAAATTTACTTTAAAATATATATATATATTGATTTCCTATCGAGTAATCGGGCCCCTTCACCTCAGTAAGCGTTGTGGTTCACGTAAAAAGGTGGGCAATGTTAAAAAAAAAAATGGATAATAAGGGGACTAAATTGTAAGAAGATAATAAACCTCTCTCACATTAAGTTAGAGAATTTAAATAGTAAAGTGGGGAGTTGGTGAAAGAAAAGCTCTTGAAATTTTTTTAGTTAATACTCAGCCACTAATTGGGTCAAATTGATAATCCAAGGAAGTATCTCTTTAATGGTCTGACCAGGTATCATCTACCTTTTGGGATGCCTAACCTAACTTTTTATTCAAGATCGAGTCGGTACACAATGCTATAATATCTATTTTACTCGAGGACGAGAAAAATTCAAGTTGGAGGGTGTGATAAACACTTAATTTAAGTCATTTAAATTAAAAAATTATATTTAATTTATTTTATTTATAAAAAAATTGATGCTTCTTTTTATGTTTTACAGGAAAGGTGATCGTCGATACAAAGAGTCTGATTCGCAGATCAAAAAGACTCAAATTTGAAGAAAATTGAATTTAAAATAAAATTAAAATAAAAGAAGGATGCATACGGTATTATAAAAAATGAAGATACTATGCAAGGAACCCAAAAAGGATATAGGCATCATTTTAAAGAAACAAAAGTTTCTTTTTATAATTTTCTAATCAAAAAGAAGCGTAAGTGGTTTCTTAACAGCTAACGGGTCCATGAAAGAAGATTGCGGGTGCGCGGCATTGTGGGCGCGTGGCATGGCGGGTTCGCGGGGAGTTTGTGCTGGCGGACACAGTGGCGAACAGACGAACACTCATGATAGCAGATGGATCTAAAAATTAAAGAAAAAAATATAATACTTGGAAAATACTTTAAGAGGAAGAATTTATATTTTCTTTATCTGCTTGTGATCTTTCCATCTCATCCATCTTTTAGTCCTTAGTATTTTCTTTAGTCCCACATCTAAAAACCATGTAAAACTCCTCCCTCCTAACACCTATAAAAAGGCTCTTGTACTCCCATTTGAGGAATATCCCAGAAATTCTTCTAGAGCCTTGCATAAAGGAAGAGAAAGGGACTACTCCATGAGCAGCTAGGCTAGCAGTCTCGGGAGTGGAGAAGAAATTTTGTAATGACACAGAGTGGGTTTATTGTTCTAAACTTTCTTGTATTTCTTTATATGCAATAAAGATTATACCTTTTATTTAAATCGTCATGAGTTCTTTATTTGCTCTCTTTCATATGCTTTTATTTATGCTTTCCTATTAGATTAATATTAGGAACAACTTTTACTTTCCGGAGATGCACCGTGATCTACGAGTATAGGGCGTACCGAGGAAAGAAGAGTTGTTTACCTAGTAGTTTTCAGAGACGCACTGTGATCTATGGGTACGGGGTGTGCCGAGGAAAGATAGGTATTTTTTCTAAGATCAATCGCATCTATTTAATTAAAAAAAAAGAGAGATACAACTCTACTAGTGCAAAATTAATTCAAAACTCCCGAGCTCTTTATTTTCTAATTACATCAATTTTAAAATAATTTATTTTTTAAATCAAAATAATGCTTCTTTCTTTTATTTTGCAATCTCAACTTAGCCCAAGATCTCTGAGGATACGATCTCGACTCATCCTACCTACGTAGTGAGTAGAGTTATATTTAGTGCTATCAACGACTACGCATCAATTTCCTCCTTTAAGTCCCTTTATATAACTTCAAATAATGGTGGAGAGTAATCTGGGCTGAAATAGAGCCGTTAGAGCACATTAAATGAGCATTAAATACAATTGAAATGGGTTAAAAACTAGCCGTTGCAGAAATTTTCCATCACAGGGGTCGACTCATAGGATCGACTCATGCTCATGGGTCGACTCATGGGGTCGACCTCTGTGAAAAAGAGCAGAAAATAACTGTTTTGTAATTTTGACCTATAGAGCAGTAGAGGTCGACTCATGCTTAGGGGTCGACCCATGGGGTCGACTCACAGAGGTGCCAGCCAAAAAATTTTGCGTGCCGTTCAGCCCTTCTAGCCATGAGTCGACTCATGGGGTCAACTCAAAAATATAAACTTAATTTTCTTACAAAATACACTTTCAAAAATATTGAAATTACCTCCAATAGATTGCACATCTTTTGTTCTTGCTCTTGAGGATTTCGAATCAGGTCTTGATAAAATTATGATTTTGCCCCTAAAATGCAATAAGTCCTTTTTCAAGCCAAAATCATTAGAAACCTCTCAAATACTTTGTAATCATCAAAATCAATTCAAGGAGCAACAATCTCTCCCTTTTTGATGATGACAAAACACTTGAGCAAAAGCATATATAAAGTATTGAACATAAATTTCAAATTTATGAAGATGTATCACCTAAATATTATGGCCAAGTATTTGAACGAAATGCATCATAAGCAGTTTGAAGATAAATTTGAAATTTGCTAAAAATTTAAAATTTACTTATAAGTTTATTTGCTTAGAAAAAAAAGCGGATGATTTTGATTCTTTGACACATGTGTCCATTTGCTTAACAATTTACTTATTGCTCATTCTTTATTGCTTATTGCTCAATCTTGATTTTGATTCTCTACTCCTCCTTTTTGACAGCATCAACTAAGATTCTCTACTCCCTTTTTTAAAGACAAATTTTCTCTATTCTCCCTTTTTGATGGGATTAATTTTACTTCTTTAGCCCCCTTCTTTGATTGCTTATTTCTCTATTGCTTATGGTTTTACTCCCCCTCAATATGCAAACGTAAAAGATATATCAATTTGCTTATTTAGAAGATATTACAATTTATAGTATTTCACAACAAATATAAGTTGTTGGTGCAAAAATCCGCCTGCGCCGGAGAAGCTGGAGTTGAGGAAGCCGCGGTCGCCGCCGGGACCTGCAAGGGAAGTCTAAACCGGAGGTGGGGTTGCTGCGGCAAGACCCTCCGACGCTCAAGTCAGTTCTCTGCCTCAACAAGAATGGAGTGCTCGAACGGAGAATTTAGCAGAGTTTTGAGATAAGGCAAAAGAGCTTAAAAAATAACGTATCTGAGTCCCCCCTTTTATAGGCGGGGGAGGCAACGGACTGATGGCGACGTGTGTAACCACCTGGTAGTGGGCCGCCCACGGTCAGGGGAATTGATTGCGAAAGATAATGGAGCAGACACGTGGGCATCACCTCAACTTGCCACGTGGAATCCGTTATGAGGGGTGGAGCAGCGTCCGTCGTCAGGAGAATCGCATGGTATCCGTCGCAGGAGGTGGAGCAGGTTCGTGGCCGTTACTGTGGCCTGCCAGGGGGATAATGGAGCTGTGCGGAGTCCGCCACAGGAAGTGGAGCAGGGCGGCTATGGCTGCTGCGGCTTGTCAGGGAATGATGATACTGCGTGGAGTCCGCCACAGGAGGTGGAGCAGGGTCGCGGCCGTTTTGAGATCCTGTCAGGGGGCGTGGATCTGTCGATTGAAGCTCGGCAATGGTCAGAGCCATCGTGAGCGGAGCCCGACTCCCGTAGGAGTCCGAGCGGAGCTGTTCTGATGTCAGCGGTGGAGTCCGGCTCCCGTAGGAGTCCGGGCGGAGCTGTGCTGATGGCGGCAGAGCCCGGCTCCCGTAGGAGTCCGGGCGGAGCTGTGCTGACGTCGTCGGTGGAGCCCGGCTCCCGTAGGAGTCTGGGCGGAGCTGCGCTGCAAACAAAGTCAAGGGTGAAGTCCGGCTCTGATAGGAGTCCGGATTGAGCTTACCAGCAATTGATATTGAGAGCGGAGCCCGGCTCCCGTAGGAGTCCGGGCGGAGCTGTTTTGACGTTGGCGGCGGAGTCCGGCTCCCGTAGGAGTCCGGGCGGAGCTGCACTTGCTGATGGCGGTGGAGCCCGGCTCCCGTAGGAGTCCGGGTGGAGCTGCGCTTGCTGATGGCGGTGGAGCCCGGCTCCCGTAGGAGTCCGGGCGGAGCTGCGCTTGCTGATGGCGGCGGAGCCCGGCTCCCGTAGGAGTCCGGGCGGAGCTGTGCTGATGTCGTCGGTGGAGCCCGGCTCCCGTAGGAGTCCGGGCGGAGCTGCGCTGCAAACAAAGTCAAGGGTGAAGTCCGGCTCTGATAAGAGTCCGGATTGAGCTTACCAGCAGTTGATACTGAGAGCGGGGCCCGGCTCTCGTGGGAGTCCGGGCGGAGCTGTTCTGATGCTGGCGGCGGAGTCCGGCTCCCGTAGGAGTCCGGGCGGAGCTGTACTTGCTGATGGCGGTTCCGCCGTGGGTTTCGGCTGTGGGTATTTTATACCCAACACCAGTCCCCCTACATCCGAGTTTTGAATTTCAAATGAAGGAAGTACACAGAAGTACAGCCGGAACCGTCCCTTCGAATCCCGCGCCCTGCCGCTCCCAGATATTTCGGCATTAAATGAGCGCGTGCCGGAGTCTTTTCGAATTGGGGCGGTACGAGGGGATGCTTCGAAGACCCTGCAGGTACGCTGACCTAGGTACGGTGCAATTATGGCCCTGCCAACCGCCAGCCGCCTTCAGTCGTCTGCCATGGGGAGTGGGACACGTGTCGGAGGCGGACTGGCCTGGGGGGATTCGAGATCATTATGGCGCCGGATCCCAGGGTCTATTTAAACCCGTCCTCCCCCCTTTCAGGCATCCCACTCCGCTTCTGATTTCTTGCCGGCGTCTGTCATCTCCCCGAGAGTCTGCTCTAGCGAATGCCCTCTCGAGCCGTAGGCGCCTTCCGTTTCTCGCTCCCCAGGCCCCCAGAGCAAGATAGGTTAGTGCCCACCTTCTCCTTCTTACCGCTTAGGGTCCTCTCCTCCTTCCACTTCTTTCGTGCCCTCTCCTGAGTTGACTTCCGGTGTCTCCCTCCTTTCTCGGCTTGCTTTTCTAGGGCCCTTTAGGTTCTCCCCCAAAGAAAAATGTCTTCCGATTCTTCTGCCCCCGTAAGTTCTGGGAGTTCTTCTGCTTCAAACCCCCAGGCCCCTGTCTCTGCGGACGAACCCGCGTTTGGGGCAGGGTCTCGCCCGGTCTTCGCACCGGGCGCCATTCCTTGTTCGTCGACTCCGGACGAACTTCTCCTGATAAGGGCTCGGTACGGGGTCCCTTCAGAGTACGATCTGGAGCTTCCTGGCCCCTCCGACCGGGCCAGCGCTCCCCCTCCTGGTCGCTTTTGTTTGTACCAGGAGGCATTCCGTGCCGGACTCCGGCTTTCGCTTCCAGCTTTTGTTGCCGCCTTCTTTCGTTTCTTAGACATTTCTCTCGCTCTTGTCGCCCCGAATTCCTTTAGGTTTCTGATAGGGTTTCTCTCCCTCTGTCACATAGCCGAGGTCCAGCCTTCCCTCTCCCTGTTCAGACATTTCTACACTTTCAAACGCCATCCTTCAGTGAAGGATTGGTGGTACTTCTCCCCCCAGTTCGGTAAGAAGGGGTTGTTGAAGGGCGCCCCTTCTTCGATTCACAACTGGAAGGGGAAATTTCTCTTCATTTACTGCCCGACCCTGGAATTGGGCCTGCCCCCTTGGGGGTCTCTGAGGGATTCCGTCCGCCGGGCTCCCGGCCTGGGAGAGGACGACCTTCAGGCCGCCCAGAAGCTCCTGAGTTACCCCGCTCCTTCCCTTCCAAACCTACTGAGGGAGCCGCTTCTCTTCAACATCGGCCTGAGCCCTAAAGATCCAGCAAGTATACATCTTTCCTTTTCTTGTCTTCTTCTTCCCTCTCTTCCTTTCTCTCTCCTTTTTCCTTTTTCCTCTTTTCTCTTTCTCTTTTCTCTTTCTTCTTCTTCTCTTCTTTTTTTTTTTTTTTTGGACTGATTGGTGCTGCTTTTTCCTTCTTCTTTTCTTTTCCCCTTTTTTTTTTTTTTTTTTTTTTTTTTTTTAGCAATGGACGCCGAAGCCACGCGAATGCTCGTCAAGGCCATGAGAGCCCAGAAAAGGAAGGGCGCGACGACTTCTGGCTCGGCGAAGAGGGCCAGGGTGGAGGAGACGAGCTTGGCCACGCCCGTCCAGGCGACCCCGGCAATCGACATTCCTTCGGATGCCGAGCCAGTGGCCCCCCGGGCTCCCTCAGGGAGCCCACCGACTGGGGTCCCCATTCCGGAGGTCCGCCCCGCGGAGGCACCTGCCGCGGGGAGGAGGAGAAAATCGATGGCCCGCAGGCCGAGCAGCCACCGAGCCGCTGCAGACGAGTCCGTCTGCTCCGAGGGGGGATCGGAGAAGCCCTTCAACGACAAGGCCCTGATCCATCGGCTGCTCGATGGTTGCATCCTGTCCGATGTCGTGGAGAGGATCGACCATGCCGATCCCGAGCAGCGGGCCTGGGACACCTTGGGGTCCTTTCTTGAGATAAGCGGATTTTTATTTGCACAGTTGCTCGGTCTTTGTTGTAATTCTCTATCTGTCTTTGTAGATCGGGCACCAGCTCTTCGCCTATGTTGAGGCGTCAGGCCGCATGAGAAGGGATCTTCTTCGGGCGGAGGAGCGCTGCCAAGATGAGGTTGCTCGTCTTCAAGCGAAGACGGTCGAGGTGGCCGCCCTCCGGGAGGCTCTGGAGATAGAGTGACAAGACCGGGAAGAGGAAAGGCGAGTCCGGGAGGAGGAGAGGCGAAGTCTGGAGGAGTCGGCAAGGAAGGCGGAGGCCGAGGTCGCCCATCTGGCCGAGCAAACCCCGGTTCTGGTCTCGGAGGCCAGGACCCTTGCAGTGGAGGAGTTCAAGACCTCCGCGGAGATGAGGGAGCTGAACGTCCAGTTCGGCCTGGAGGCGTTCACCAAGGGGTTCGAGCTCTGCCGAGAGAGGATGGCCAGCAGATATCCCGACCTTGATCTCGGCTTTTTGGAGGAGTCTGACGACGAGGCCGCCCCTCCGTCCACTGCTGTCGCAGTCGCGCCCCCCGCGTCGAGCTCTCCACCCCCTGCCCCCGAGGTCTGAGACCTCCGATCTTGTATCTTTCTTTTGTCGCCATATTTCCTTTCCGCTTGTCTTCAAAATTAATCAATAAAGTCGAACTTCTTATTGTGGATGGCCTTTCCTTCCTCCTGCTTCTTCTTTTCTGCCTTTCTTCTTGTAAAGAGTTGGTCTCTGACGTTTGCATCTTCCGATGGCAGTGTCCTGCCGAAGCACTTCCCTTGCCCCTGGGGGTCCCGCTGAAGTCAACTATCCAACGGCTAAAAAAGGAGGTCCTCCACCTGACGAAGAAGTTGAAAAAGTCGGAGGGCGAGCTCTGCCAAGCGAAAAAATGCTACTCCGAGGCCGCCGCTGAGGCCGCCCACTTCAGTAGTCTCCAAGTGAAGGCAATCATGGACTACAGCCGGAGGAAGGCGAACTTTGCGAAGGAGCTCGAAGAATGCACGAAGAGCGCCAGCGACCGAACTTGGGCTCAAGAAGCCAGGATCAGCGCCCTTAAAGTGGAGCTGTCGGCTGCCAAGAGGAGGATCGGCCAGCTAGAAGGAAACTCATCCTGGCTCACAGTGCGGGATGAGCAGATATGGTCACAAAAAGTTTCCGACCTCCAGAGGCAGCTTCAAGACGCTGAGATGAGCCACGATGTGCAGCGGGCCAGCTGGCACCGACAGGTAGAGGAGCACAAGGGGAGATTCCGTCGAGCGGCGGACGAGGTAGTCCGTCTCCAGAGGCAGTTGGTTACTAGGGCGCAGCTTGCTAACGCCCAAGATAACGAAGAGCTCCAAGCCCTGAGAGGCTCTGTCGAAGGGATTTCTGTCTCCCTTGGGGAGAAGACAGCTGAGCTTCAACAAGTAAAAATCCAACTGGGACTTGAGCGGAAGGCCGTCGCGGACGCAGAGGCGGAGTCCGAAGTTTTGCGGAAGTGGCATCGAGAAGCGGAGGCTGAGAGCCGACGACTTCGTCAGGTGCTCCAGGATATGCTGCAAAAGAAGGAAGAACTAGAGGAAACGGTGGAGACCCTGAGGCAGTCCTGGTCGGGGGATGGAGGTGATCACCCTATGTTAGAGGGAGCAGGACCTCCTTAGAGTTCTTTTGTAGTCACCCCCTTTTTGTAGCTGCCCCCTTTTCTTTTCTTGTCGTTTTGTCCCTCTTTTTCTGGCCGTCCTGGCCCTGTAGTACATATATCGGAAATGAGAAAAAAGCATTTTGTGTTACCTTGTCCGTGCGTAGCACCAATATTGTCGTTCGTTGACCCCTTCTCGTTGTTTGGCCCGTTTGGCTTAGAGGTCGTCATGGGAAAGGGCTCTTCCCTTCCATCCGATCTCGTCATGTGGCCGAGCCTCGTCACCGTTTTTAACCCATGCTGGCGAAGTGGCGGATGGAGCCCGGCTTTCTTAGGAGCCCGGGCGAAGTCTTTCTTGGGGACGGAACCCGGCTCCCGTAGGAGTCCGGGTGAAGTTTACCGTGGCGGCGGAACCCGGCTCCCGTAGGAGTCCGGGTGAAGCTTTCCTGGCGGCGGAACCTGGCTCCCGTAGGAGTCCGGGTGAAGTTTACCTTGGCGGCGGAACCCGGCTCCCGTAGGAGTCCGGGTGAAGCTTTACATGGCGGCAGAACCCGGCTCCCGTAGGAGTCCGGGTGAAGCTTTACCTTGGCGGTGGAACCCGGCTCCCGTAGGAGTCCGGGTGAAGCTTTACATGGCGGCGGAACCCGGCTCCCGTAGGAGTCCGGGTGAAGCTTTACCTTGGCGGCGGAACCCGGCTCCCGTAGGAGTCCGGGTGAAGCTTTACCTGGCGGCGGAACCCAGCTCCCGTAGGAGTCCGGGTGGAGCTTTACCTGGCGGTGGAACCCGGCTCCCGTAGGAGTCCGGGTGGAGCTTTACCTGCGGCGGAACCCGGCTCCCGTAGGAGTCCGGGTGGAGCTTTACCTGGCGGCGGAACCGGCTCCCGTAGGAGTCGGGTGGAGCTTTACCTTGGCGGCGGAACCCGGCTCCCGTAGGAGTCCGGGTGAAGCTTACCTGGGCGATGAACCCGCTCCCGTAGGAGTCCGGGTGAAGTTTACCTTGGCGGCAGAATCCGGCTCCCGTAGGAGTCTGGGTGGAGTTTACCTTGACGGCGGAACCCGTCTCTAGTAGGAGTCTGGGTCTTCCATTTTGCTTGAGCCGGCGCGAGGTTCTCGTTATCAGCCTGGCTTGTGGGGGCGCGTTAGGGCGCTGTAAGGCCTCTCCCCCCTCGGTCTAAAAGAACCGGGCCTTCAACTTTGCTCATGCCAGGATGAGGTTCTCCTCCTGTTCCTGACATGGCTATGGGGGCACATTAGGGCGTTGCAAGGCCTCTCCCCCCATCCGGTCTAAAAGAACTGGGCCTTCAACTTTGCTCATGCCAGGATGAGGTTCTCCTCCTGTTCCTGACATGGCTATGGGGGCACATTAGGGCATTGCAAGGCCTCTCCCCCCATCCGGTCTAAAAGAACCAGGCCTTTGACTTTGCTCAAGTTAGGGCGAGGTTTTCCTCCTGTCCCTAACAGGGCTGTGGGGGCACATTAGGGCATTGTAAGGCCTCTCCCCCCATCCGGTCTAAAAGAACCGGGCCTTTGACTTTGCTCAAGTTAGGGCGAGGTTTTCCTCCTGTCCCTAACAGGGCTGTGGGGGCACATTAGGGCGTTGTAAGGCCTCTCCCCCCATCCGGTCTAAAAGAACCGAGCCTTTGACTTTGCTCATGTCAGGACGAGGTTCTCCTCCTGCTCCTGACATGACCGTTGTTTTTTGGAGAGGTCATATCCAGTCATAATACATCCGCGTTAAGCAGGAGGAGTGCGTTAGCTAGAAAGAAAAGTAGATTCAAAACGAAACAGTAAGCAATACATTTACAGTTCTCCCGCTCCTCCTTGAGGCCCTCTTGCGATGGAGTCGATGGTCCCGATAGGAGGCCGATCCCCGGGCTGCTCCTCCCTCTTCTGCGGTTCGGGCGGTGGGAGGGCTCTTGGCCGGTCTCCTCTACCCTCAGGCCTGCGGTGGATGAATCTGTCGAGCCGACCTCGCCGGATGAGCTCTTCGATCTCGTCCTGGAGCTGGATGCACTCTTCGGTGTCATGGCCGTGGTCGCGGTGGTAGAGGCAGAACTTGTTGGGGTTGCGCTTCCGGGGTGCGTGCGCATCCTCTCCGGCCTAGGATCAGCTCCCTGACCTCCATCAGTACCTGGGCCTTCGAGGCGTTGAGGGGGGCGTAGCTGTGGAACTTCCCTGGCGGGGAATCCCGCCGAAACCTGTTGTCCGGGCTTCTCTGCCTGCGTGCCCGGGGTGGAGTATGGGCGCGCTTGTGCCCAGGAGGGGATCGGGAGCGAGGCCGGACTTCCCTTGGCCTCTTCTCAACTGCGGGCTTGCCAGAATCTCCCGCCTGACGCTCCCTCGCAGTCTCTTCATCCTTCATCTTGAAGGCCTCTTCCGCTCGGGCGTATCCTTCAGCCCGAGCCAGCAGATCAGCAAAATCCCTGGGGTACTTCTTCTCCAGGGAGTACAAGAGATCATTCTTCTGAAGGCCACCTTTCAGGGCGGCCATGGCAACCGACTGGTCCAAGTTCCGGACCTCCAACGCCGCGATGTTGAAGCGGTTGATGTAGGCCCGTATGGACTCCCCTTCCCTCTGCTTGATGTTGATGAGGGACTCCGAACCTTTCCGGGGACGTCGGCTGCTGACAAAATGGGCCACGAATTGGTGGCTCATTTGGTCGAAGGAGAAGATGGTACCCGGCTTCAGTGCCGAGTACCAGTTTCTTGCTGCTCCCTTCAAAGTAGACGGGAAAGCCCGGCACAAGATGGCGTCGGGGGCACCATGAAGCAGCATCATCGTTCGGAAGGCCTCCAGGTGGTCCACCGGGTCCGACGTTCCGTCGTAGCTTTCAAACTGGGGGAGCTTGAAATTCGGCGGGATCGGTTCCTGCATAATCATTTGGGAGAAGGGAGGGTCAGTGCAGATATCCTCACCGTAAGCGGGAGGCGCATGGCGGAGTTCTTCGATCCTCCGGTTCATCTCCTGGAGCCTCCGGTCCAGGAAATCCTCTCGACTTCGAGTCTCGAGGGTCCTTTGGCAGAACGGGGGCAGGGATCTCCCAGGGGTGGAGTCGTGGTCCGACTGAGGGCTCTCCACCCTTGGATTCGCCTTCTCGGGAAGGACGGGCGGCTGGCCCAGTGGCCCGCCCCACCGCGGGTTCTGGCATTCCGGAGATGCCCCTTCCGGATGCGCTGACGCCTGCGGCGCTGCTGCTGCATCGCCTGTACGGCCTCGACGAGGCCCTTGACCTGCTGCGCCAGCAAGTCAAACTGCTCCATGCCGACCGCCGTCGTCGGAGGGGGAGGAGGAGCTGGCTGAAGAAACGGGAGGGGAGGCAGAGCCTGAGATCTGGCCGCGGAGGCGTGGACCGCGGGTGGACCCCTGCGCGGAGGCATCGGGTGTCGATCTCGCGGGGGAGGATTAGGAGTAGATGACGGAGAGATGGCCGGAGGTGGCTCCGTTGAGGCTCCTTCAAGAACAAGGGTGCTGCGAAGACAAACCCCTTCCTTCTAGCGCCAATCCTGTTGGTGCAAAAATCCGCCTGCCCGGAGAAGCTGGAGTTGAGGAAGCCGCGGTCACCGCCGGGACCTGCAAGGGAAGTCTAAACCGGAGGTGGGATTGCTCCGGCAAGACCCTCCGACGCTCAAGTCAGTTCTCTGCCTCAACAAGAAAGGAGTGCTCGAACGAGAATTTAGCAGAGTTTGAGATAAGGCAAAAGAGCTTAAAAAATAACGTATCAGAGTCCGCCCTTTTATAGGCGGGGGGGCAACGGACTGATGGCGACGTGTGTAACCGCTTGGTAGTGGGCCGCCCACGGTCAGGGGAATTGATTGCGAAAGATAATGGAGCAGACACGTGGGCATCACCTCGACTTGCCATGTGGAATCCGTTATGAGGGGTGGAGCAGCGTCCGTCGTCAGGAGAATCGCATGGTATCCGTCGCAGGAGGTGGAGCAGGTTCGTGGCCGTTACTGTGGCCTGCCAGGGGGATAATGGAGCTGTGCGGAGTCCGCCACAGGAAGTGGAGCAGGGCGGCTATGGCTGCTGCGGCTTGTCAGGGAATGATGATACTGCGTGGAGTCCGCCACAGGAGGTGGAGCAGGGTCGCAGCCATTTTGAGATCCTGTCAGGGGGCGTGGATCTGTCGATTGAAGCTCGGCAATGGTCGGAGCCGTCGTGAGCGGAGCCCGGCTCCCGTAGCAGTCCGGGCGGAGCTGTTCTGATGTCGGCGGCGGAGTCCGGCTCCCGTAGGAGTCCGGGCGGAGCTGTGCTGATGGCGGCAGAGCCCGACTCCCGTAGGAGTCCGGGCGGAGCTGTGCTGACGTCGTCGGTGGAGCCCGGCTCCCGTAGGAGTCCGGGCGGAGCTGCGCTGCAAACAAAGTCAAGGTGAAGTCCGGCTCTGATAGGAGTCCGGATTGAGCTTACCAGCAATTGATATTGAGAGCGGAGCCCGGCTCCCGTAGGAGTCCGGGCGGAGCTGTTTTGATGTTGGCGGCGGAGTCCGGCTCCCGTAGGAGTCCGGGCGGAGCTGCACTTGCTGATGGCGGTGGAGCCCGGCTTCCGTTAGGAGTCCGGGTGGAGCTGCGCTTGCTGATGGCGGTGGAGCCCGGCTCCCGTAGGAGGTCCGGGCGGAGCTGCGCTTGCTGATGGCGGCGGAGCCCGGCTCCCGTAGGAGTCCGGGCGGAGCTGTGCTGATGTCGTCGGTGGAGCCCGGCTCCCGTAGGAGTCCGGGCGGAGCTGCGCTGCAAACAAAGTCAAGGTGAAGTCCGCGCTCTGATAAGAGTCCGGATTGAGTTACCAGCAGTTGATACTGAGAGCGGGGGACCCGGGGAGTCCGGGCGGAGCTGTTCTGATGCTGGCGGCGGAGTCCGGCTCCCGTAGGAGTCCGGGCGGAGCTGTACTTGCTGATGGCGGTTCCGCCGTGGGTTTCGGCTGTGGGTATTTTATACCCAACATAAGTTATTTTTCATATCTCATAATTAAAAGCAATTCGATTCACATTCATAAACATTCATTGAGGGTGAAAGTATCTATATATATATTCAAAAAGTGACTGAATACATAGGTGTTTCAATATATATGAGTCAACTTAGAGTACAAAATTCATGGATAGAAACTATCCAAGAGTCAATCAGTCAACACATTACATAGCCCACAAGATAGATCCTAGACAAAAAACAAAAGAAAGGACAGACTACCACTGGATCTAATAGATATTCATGACTGGAGGATCGGAGTCTGATGAATCAGAGATAGGATGAGGAGATGAAGGATCATATCCGTGAGCTCGACCTCGACTGCGTCGGTCTCGGCCACGGGTAGAGGTGCCAGCACGAGAAGAGGGGTGAGAAGATCCTGAAGGCTGAGAAGCTATGGACTGAGCTACGAGTGAGAGTCTGATGGTGTCCCGAAGATTCAAGGCTCTCGAAACAGACTGTAGCAGGATACTGAACTGAGTATAAGCATGTTCACTAGAGCCCCTGATCTCTCTCCTTAGGAAGTCAAAACTACTCTCTAAGACTCCTCACAGTCTGGCCGCCTCCGCAGATAGGTCTGAGATCTCTGTGATGTCCTCATGCGGCTGTGGATGGGCTAGAGCTAACACTTGCCCCTGCAAGTCAAGTTACTCTACTAGTCAGTCTCAATATACAACCCTCAAGCTGCTCAATATGTACTGACTGATCAGTAATCATCTGGAAGATAGTAGAAATGTGAGGGGATCAGTGTCTGATCA
>NC_026006.2:14147986-14174742 GCF_000442705.2 Elaeis guineensis | reverse complement strand
CTGGCTCCCATAGGAGTCTGGGCGAAGTCTACCTGCAATTAAAGTCAGGGGCGAAGTCCGGCTCCTTTAGGAGTCCGGATGAAGTTTACCAGCAATTGAGGTCGGGGACGGAGCCCGGCTTCCGTAGGAGTCTAGGAGAAGCCTTCCAGCAGTTGAGGTCGGGGGCGAAGTCTGGCTCCCGTAGGAGTCCGGACGAAGCTTACTAGCAGTTGAAGTCGGGGACGAGGTCCGGCTCCTGTAGGAGTCTGGACGAAGTCTTCTTGCGGCTGAAGTCGGGGATGAAGTCCGACTCCCGTGGGAGTCTGGACGAAGTCTTCCTGCAGAAGTCTTCCAGGTGGTCGACCATCGCTGAACTTGGGTGGAGTCCGCCCGTCGTGGTGAGTCCGGCCCCCACTGGTGGAGGTTCATCCGTCGGCGGAGTTCGGCAATGTTGCGCAGGCTCAGCCGTCGGAGAGGTTCGGAAAGATGTCATCGAAGGTTGGGTGTCGGTAGGACCCCTGGAGGGTCACTCCTGTCACGAACTTCGGCTGGGGGGGTATTTTATACCCAACAGTGATGATCCTAATACCTTTGATGAGGTAATGTCTGAAATCGATTTTGAAAAATGATTAGATGTAATGAAGTCAAAAATTGACTCGATGCATTCAAACTAAGTATGGATCTTCATGGATCTACCTGAGAGTATAGTACCCATTGGGTGTAAATGGATCTACAAAAAAAAAATAGGTGCTGATGGTAAGATAGAGACCTATGAAGCTAGGCTTGTGGTAAAAGATTTTAGTCAGTTTGAGGGCATTGACTATCAAGAAATCATCTCGCTCGTAGTCATGCTGAAATCCATTCACACTCTGCTTGCTATTGTAGCTTATTATGATTATGAAATCTGGTAGATGAATGTGAAAACTGCTTTCCTAAATGGATATCTTGAAGAAGATATTTATATGAAGTAGCTTTTGGGTTTCACATTTGGTGATGGCGATCATGGTCTGTAAGCTGCAAAGATCTATATACGGATTATAACGAGCTTTTCAAAGTTGGAATCATCATTTTGATGATGTGATCAAATCGTTTGACTTCATAAAAAATGAAGAGGAATCTTGTGCATACAAAAAGATCAGTGGGAGTGTAATAATATTTCTCGTATTATACGTAGATGATATTCTCCTCATTAAGAATGATATTCTCATGTTGACCATGATCAAAAGATGGTTGTCCAAGAAATTCACCATGAAAGACCTAGGGGAATCATCCTATATTCTTGAAATAAAGGTATATAGAGATAGATCTAAAAGGATGCTAGACTTGTCACAAAAGCTGTATATAGAGAAAATACTGAAGATGTTCAGCATAAAAAACTCTAAAAGAAAACTTTTACCTCTTAGACATGGTATTCATCTTTCTAAGATGATGTATCCGATCATGTCTGAAAAAGTTTAGCATCTGAGTAGGATTCCTTATTCCTCAACCATATGGAGCCTCATGTATACCATGCTGTGTACTTGATTTGATATTGTCCTTGCTGTGAGTGTCACGAGTAGGTTGTTGGAACCAGATCTAGGGTTTCAGGATTAGATCTTGAAACTTTTTCAGGATCATGCAGCAGAAGACTAAAATAAATCAAAATTTATTTTTTAAAATCAGAGAATCTCTAGATCTAAAATCTTATTACATGATTATAACATAGCATTAAATCAAAAATTAAAATATATAGAGCATGAGCTACATGTTGATCATATCAACATGTTTCTAAACTACATCTAATGTATGTATTAAATAATAGATCAGATCTATTACCTTGCAAGTTAGACATTCTAACCTTATTGATCTCGGCTTGAGGATGATGTTGCAAACTGCACATACATCCGATCTCTAGGAGTCATCCACACGAGCCCATGAATCTCAACCAGAAGTCCTACTTCAGGAAATCAGCACAGTATGCTAGTACTGCGCTGATCCTTCTTCGATGGTTGATCAGGTGCCTTCTTCTTCTTGATTTGGACTCTTCCAAAGATGAGAAGTAGGTTGAGGAGTTTTAGATCTGAGATGCTCTTAAAAAAAAAAACAAGATGGAGGAAGGGAAGAGATGAAACTAACAACCCTAGAAGAAGACCCTCTTCTTCTTCTCTTTACTCTCCTAGACATCCTATCTTGTGTCTATTACATCTCCACGACCCAAAGATCTTTCTCACTGATTTTTGGATGCCCCAAAGGTCTTTCAAATCTCTATGTTTTACAAAAATTTCATGAAGAAACTCATTTTATAGAGAGAGATATGATAGAGTCCTTGTCTAGGTCAAATACCTAGTCAAGGCTTATCCAAACATGGCAAGATAAGGGGTGCCCAACTCTTGGGCACCTCCTTATTTTCATGCATGGACCACTAGCAAAGGGTGCACAATGTGTGCCCTAAAAGTCACAAAAATTTTAAAAAAAATCTGGATAAATTTGGTGCAAAAAGGAAAGAGTTTTGAATTTCTAAAACTCTATCTCATAGAATTTGAAATCCAAACTTATTCCTACTTTGATTTGATCCAAAACCACTTTCCACGTATGAAAGAAGAGAGAAAACTATTAGAATGTAGGAAAGACCTGGGAGAGGGCTTTTGTTGCATAAAATAAGAGGAGATTGGCGTGGAATAAGAGAGAGGGCGTGGGGGGGGCTTATGTGGCGCAAGGTGGAATCCAAGTCTTACTAGGATTCTATCTTATGACTTGTTTTAATTTTATTTCTCAAACCAAATCAAATCAAAATTAGGTCAACCCAATTAAAATAGGTCTTAACCCAATTAAAAATTTAATTTAATCAGATTAAATTAGATTTAAATCTGATTTAATTTTCTAATCAGATTAGAAATTAGGTTGATCCAAGTCCTAATTGAACTAGGATTAGTTTTTCTCCTTGCACTTGGCTTATCCAATAAACCAATTGAACTTGATTCAATCAAGCCCAAACTAAATTTAATTAAATTATATTCAATTAGATTTAATCTCAGCTCTTTGGCTTAATCAAATTAAGCTAATTAGTAATCAAATTGCTAATCGATCCTCCTGCAATATTTGTACTAGGTTAAATGTCAATCGTATTGATCATTTAATCTTAGAACGATTCTTAATCATTGATCAACCATTCAATTGGATCATGAACTCTAATGTGTGTGATTTCATTGGTCTGAACCTAAGTCGGTAGTACAAGAATAAATTTTTATACCAATCGAAGTGACCATCTAGCAATGGTATCCGACGATTGGATAGGTCGAATGTGTAGAACAACATCCTTAGAACCCATGCGGATATAGTTTTCATATAATTCATCCCCTTGACCAAAATGATCATAGGACACCTCAGAGTTCAACTGTCAACTTTGATCAGGTTGTCCACATTGTATTTTAAAATATCAAATCCATCTGATAGATTAACCTGGTCAAGATTTTGCTAAATTGAAATACAGTGACTCATTCTTCTCCAACTCTTGGAGTGGTCAATCCCATCTCGATCATACTCTGACTTTGCAAGTACTTGACTATGCTCAGAAGTCTTCTGTCACTAAATTAGAAATTCAGTTAGTCCAATACCAAAGCACAGTGAGTTGCTTATAAGTCACTGAGGTGATCTCAGGTCTAAGGGACACTTATACCTATATCCCATTAGAGACATTTCTGATAGTAGAATGCTCTGGAGTTGGTCACGTTCAATGATGATGTACCCTTACATCTCACTTGTATGCCATACCAGTATCTCCACACTCCTTGGTTAAGAGGACAACCAACCCATATGGCCTATAGTGACCTATGCTCGATAGAAGCTGTCATCCTTATTAACAACCTATCATTTGATCGTGAATAGTTTTATGGACTAATCGATTAATCCTCTCTTTATCGAATCTAAATAGTCTTAAGGACTTCATCATAATAACGGAGTTCATTAGAAGATGAAAGCTTATGATAAAAATACCAAATATATTTTATTTATTAACAAATCAATTACCATACAAGATTGCTCAACTGTCAACAGGCTGACGATTGGTTTTTAGGACACATTTTCCAACAACTCCCGCTTGTCTTAAAGCCACTCGGCACAGTATCTAATACCCATCTTCGACTTGTGGTTATCGAACTCCTTTATTGCCAAGGCTTTAGTGAAGGGGTCGGTCAGGTTCTCCTTTCCGTCGATCTTCTGAAGGTCGACGTCACCTCGATCCACGATCTCCCAGACCAGATCGAAGTGGCGCAAAATGTGCTTCGTCCGTTGGTGTGCTTTGGGTTTCTTCGTCTGAGCTATGGTACCAGTGCTGTCATAGTAGAGCAATACCAAACCATCGAGGGAGGGTGCTACTCCGAGCTCGGTAATAAACTTTTTCAGCCACACAGCTTCCTTCGCGGCATCCGATGCTACGATGTACTCCACTTCACAAATAGAGTCTGCCACAGTATGCTGCTTGGAACTCTTCCAGCAGATAGCTCCACCATTCAGAGTAAAGATATAACCCAACATACTTCTGCTATCATCATGGTCAGATTGAAAGCTGGAGTCTGTGAACCCCACAAGTTTCAGATCTGACTCGCCATAAACCAACCATTGGTCCTTAGTATTTCTTAAATACTTAAGGATGGCTTTAACCACTTTCCAATGGTTTTTTCTAGGATCAGATTGGTATCTACTTACTACTCCTAGTGAGTATGCCACATCTGGTCTTGTACATGTCATAGTGTACATGATAGATCCCACGGTCGAAGTATATGGGACTCTACTCATATGCTCTCTCTCCTCAGGAGTTGTCAGACAATTCTTCTTAGAGAGAGAAATTCTATGGCCTATCGATAGATAGCCTTTCTTAGAATTCTTCATGCTGAATCTCTTCAGCATAGTGTCTATGTATGTGGACTGGGATAAGCCAAGCATTCTTTTAGATTTATCCCTATAGATCTTCATCCCTAGGATGTAGGATGCTTCACACAAGTCCTTCATGAAGAACTGCGATGACAACCAAATTTTTATTCCTTGTAGTGTGGGGATGTCATTCCCGATTAAGAGAATATCATCCACATACAAGATAAGGAATACCACAATTGGACCATTTGCCCATTTATAGATGCAGGGCTCTTCTCCATTCTTAATGAAGCCATACGTTTTGATCACCTTATCAAAATGCATGTTCCAACTCCGAGAAGCTTGCTTCAATCCATAAATGGATCTCTGAAGCTTGCACACCTTGGACTCATCTATGGATGTAAATCCCTCAGGTTGTATCATATACACCTCTTCGGTCAGCTCTCCATTCAGGAAAGCTGTCTTTACATCCATTTGTCAGATCTCATAATCCAGATGGATAGCTATTGCAAGCATTATCTGAATGGATTTGAACATTGCCACAGCAAAAAATGTCTCGTCATAGTCAATACCATAACGTTGACGATACCCCTTGGCAACCAGACGGGCTTTATAGGTCTCCACCTTTTCGTCTATGCTCTTTTTCCTTTTGAACACCCATTTACACCCAATGGGTTTAACCCCTTCAAGTAGGTCAACCAATGTCCATACATCGTTGACCTTCATGGACTCCATTTTAGATTTCATGGCTTCAAGCCATTTCTCGAAATCAGATCTCTCATTGCATCCATATAAGTGATCGAATCCTCATCATTCTCATCGAGTTCGATGGGATCACCATTTCGAATCAAGAAATCGTAGTATTTGTCCGACTGATGCGGCACTCTACCAGATCACCTTAATGGTGTAGGTACATTAAGCTCCGAATCTGATCTAATCAAATCCGACTCAGGTTCAGCTATTGGTGTCGGTTCTTCTACTTGTTGAACTTCATCAAGTTCAACCTTAGAGGCAACGGTTCCTTCACTAAAAAACTCCTTTTCTAAAAAGATTGTCTTAAGATTGATGAACACTTTTGTTCATCAGCATGGTAGAAAAAAATATCTATTGGTCTCTTTAGGGTACCCTATGAATGTGCATTTGTCAGACCTTGGTCCAAGTTTGTCTGTGACTAATCGTTTGACATAGATCGGGCACCCCTAGACCCTAAGATGTAAAAGTGCTGGCTTACGCCCTATCCATATTTCATATGGAGTCTTAATTACAAACTTACTTGGAACCCTATTTAACAGATAACAGATCGATTCGAGTGTATATCCCCAGAAGGATATCGGCAAGCTGGCAAAATCCATCATGGATCGAACCATGTTTAACAGAGTTCAATTTCTCCTTTCAGACACACCATTATACTGTGGTGTTCCTGGAGGAGTCCATTAGGAAAGAATCTCATTCTCTCTTAGATATGTGAGAAACTCACTAGAAAGATATTTTCCTCCTCGATCAGATCGAAGAGTTTTAATGCTCTTTCCAGTTTGTTTTTCTACTTCACTTCGGAATCGTTTGAACATTTCAAATGAATCCAACTTATGTTTCTTGAGATAGACATATCCATATCTGGATAGATCATCCGTGAAAGTTATGAAGTAGAAATATCCACCTCTAGCACTTATGCTCATGGGCCCGCATACATCAGTATGTACTAGGCCCAAGAGCTCAGTAGCTCTCTCATCTTTTTCAGTAAAAGGTGACTTGGTCATTTTACCAAGAAGACAGGACTCACAGGTTGGAAGTGATTCACAATCACTGACTTTGAGGATTCCCTCTTGAGTCAACCTGTTTATTCTGTTCTTGTTTATATGACCTAGCCTATAGTGCCATAAGTAGATATCTGACACACTATCTAATCTAGGGTGCTTGCCAGCTGAATAGGCTACATTAACAGGATGTGATAATATATACACACCATTGTTCAAATATCCACAAAGAATAGTAACACCATTCATAATGATATTACAAACTTATTTCTTTATCGAAATTTCATAATCATTTTTGGCCAGAAGGCCTACAGAAATGACATTTAAAAAGAAACTGGGACAGAAATGACAATCATTAAGAAAAATGATATAGAATTCAAATATAAATTTTAAGATTCCTAATGCTAGAACTGAAACTGGTCTTCCATCTCCAACGTTCAGGAACCTCTCGCCTTGCTCAAATCTCCTACTGACCTGCAACCCCTGCAACGAATTGCAAATATGGTAAGGGCTATCGATATCTAATACCCAGTCAGTTATATCACAAATAGAAAAATTACAAGGAGTTATCTTATAAATACCTTGCCCAGCAACAACTTATTATTTTCTCTGCCTGTTCGGGTCCAGGGAGGCAATGTACTTGGGATAGTTCTTCTTCCAGTGCTTCGGCTTCTTGCAAAAGAAGCATTTAGCTTGACTCTTATCAGGCTTGATCTTTTTGGTTTGGCCTTGCATTGATGTCCCAGCCTGAACTTGCACCTTTTTCACTTTCTTCTTCTTATTCTTCTTCCCTTTCTTAAAGGATCGATGTTGCTCCTTGAATTGATTTTGATGATTACAAAGCATTTGAGGGATTTCTAATGATTTTGGCTTGGAAAAAGACTTATTGCATTTCAGGGACAAAATCATAATTTTATCAAGACCTGATTCGGAAGCCTCAAGAGCAAGAACAAAAGATGTGTAATCTATTGGAGGTAATTTCAATATTTTTGAAAGTATATTTTGTAAGAAAATCAGGTTTATATTTTTGAGTCGACCCCATGAGTCGACTCATGGCTAGAAGGGCTGAACGGCACACAAAATTTTTTGGCTGGCACACTCTGTGAGTCGATCCCATGGATCGACCCCTTGACATGAGTCGACCCTATGAGTCGACCTCTGCTGCTTTGCAGGCCAAAATTACAGAACAGTCATTTTTTACTCTTTTCCACAGAGGTCGACCCCATGAGTCGACCCCTATGACAGAAAATTTTTACAATGGCTAGTTTTTAACCTGTTTCAATTGCATTTAATACTCATTTAATGTGCTCTAACAGCTCTATTTCAGTCCAGATTATTCTCCACTATTATTTGAAGTTATATAAAGAGACTTAAAGGAGGGAATCAATAATAAGAAAGAGATTTGAAAAAGGTTCTTCAAGCATTCATTTCAACCCTAAGCAAGAGCCCACTAAAAGAGTTCAAGAAGCTTTTATTTCAAGTTCACCAACTCCTTAAGAGCTCATTCAAGTCTCCAACCACCTTGAGAAAATCAGAAAGAGCTTCTTTCTAATTGTGTAAAGTATATTTAAAGCTTTATTCGCTCATTAAAGGAGCTTCATCTGTATTTTTGTGCAATTAACTGTAATACTCTTTTTGAGTTGTTGTTTTTGTTTTGGAAGGGTTCCAAAACATGGAAAGGTTGATCCGAACCTTGAATCGGATTGTATTGGGTTGGCATGTACCCAAAAAATAAGTGTTCTAGCTTGGGATAGCTAGAGTCAGAGGTTTCAATGATTGTATTCAGGTTGAATATAGTTTTGTAGATTTGAATTCCCAAGTAGGAGCTTGGAGAGTGGATGTAGGTACAAGGTTGCATCGAACCACTATAAATCTTCTTGTTTGTATTGTGCTTACTTGCTCTCCTTTTAAATTTCTTTATCCTCTTGCATTCTTGCATCCAACTTCTATACCTTACATAAATTACACTCTCCATACTTATTTTACTCATTGTTAAATAATCTTCATAGTTGTAAGTTAAGTTTAAATTTTTAGAAACCCAATTCACCCCCCTCTCTTGGGTTGCATAGCTGGGCAACAAGTGGTATCAGAGCCCGGTGCTCTAGCCCTACTTTGATTTAACCATCAAAGAGCTAAAGATCTATGACAACTCAAGTTGGCACTTCTCTAGCCGAGGGGCAGTCCACAAACTGACTTCCACTTTTCAATGGAACAAACTATACCTATTGGAAAGCTGGGATGAAAATCTTTATTCAAGCTCTTGACTATGATATGTGGAGTATCATAGTAAATGGATCACACACACTCACTAAAATAATTGATGGTGTGGAATCAACCAAATCCGAAAAAGAATGGGATGAGGTTGATAAGAAAATAGCTCAACTAAATGCTAAAGTCATGAATGTTTTATATTATGATCTAGATGCTAATGAATTCAATCATATTTCAACATGTATGTCTGCTAAGAAAATATGGGATAGATTAGAAGTAACTCATGAAGGAACTAATCAAGTGAAGGAATCCAAAATTAACATGCTCGTACATAAATATGAACTTTTTAAAATGGAGCATGATGAATCTATAACTGAAATGTTTACTCATTTTACTGATATTATAAATGATCTAAAAAGTCTTGGTAAGTCTTATTCTAACAGTGATCTCGTGAGAAAGATTCTTAGGTTCTTACCAAGAAATTGGGAAGCCAAAGTGACCGCTATCCAAGAAGCCAAAGATCTGAACATCCCACCCTTGAAAGAGCTTCTAGGATCACTGATGACATATGAGCTGAGCATGAAACAACATCAAGAAGAAGAAGTCAAAAAGAAGAGGACAATCGCCCTCAAATCCATGGCTCAACTTGATGAAGAAACTGATGATACGAAAAATGAAGAGCAGGATGAAGAAATGGCTCTCATTACTAGAAGGTTTAAGAAGTTTTTGAAAAAAAAGAAACAAGGAATGAGGAAGAGGCCACCCATAAAAGGAGAACATAGTAAAGAAAAGGATAAAGACCAACTCCTTATTTGCTACGAATGCAAAAAATTGGGATACTTTAAGTCTGAATGCCCACAACTGAAGAAGGGTCTCAAGAAGTATAAGAAGAAGGCTATGATAGCTACTTGGAGTGGAAGTGATGAGTCAAGCTCTGAAGAAGAAGACTTAAATGAACAAGCCAACTTGTGCCTTATGGCACATAAAATTGAGGTAACTTCTGCAACTCCTATTGACTTTACCTTTGAAGAACTTTATGAAGGTTTTTATGATTTAATTGATGAACTAAAGAAGTTAGGGGTAAAGAACAAAGAGTTAAAATCAAAGAATCAATCTTTACTAAAATAAAATGAGAACATTTCAAATGAAAAATCTACTCTGTTTCAAAAAAATCTAAATTTAAAAAATAAAATTGTCAAGCTAAAACTAATAGTTGAAAAATTCACCTTAAGTTCTAATAAACTTAATATGATTCTTGAAAATCAAAAGGTTGTTTATGATAAAGCTGGTCTTGGTTACAACCCCTTAAAGAAACAAAAGTTTCTAAAAAATATCTATGTAAACTCTTCAAACAACAAGTTCTCAAAAATTACTTGCTTCAAATATGGTAGAATAGGTCACAAGTCATACACTTGTCTCTCTAACAAATCCATAAATTCTAATGCAAAGAAAATATGGATTCCAAAAGGAACCATTGTGACTAACCAAAAAGGACCCAAGAAAGCTTGGGTACCTAAAGTAAAAACTTGACTTTTGCTTGCAGGTGTGTCTAGCATCCCAAGGACCAAACCGAAAATGGTATCTTGATAGTGGATGCTCGAGACACATGACTGGTGATGAATCCCAATTCATCACACTTGATGCTAAAAATGGAGGGATGGTCACCTTTGGAGACAATGGCAAAGGAAAGATCATCGGTATAGGTAATATTGGTATCACTCCCTCCAAGTATATTGAAAATATTTTATTAGTAGATGGTTTAAAACATAATTTATTAAGCATCAGTCAATTTTGTGATAAAGGATACAAAGTTATTTTTGAATCTTCTATTTGCATTCTAACTAGTCATATTAATAAAGGCATTAAATTTGTTGGGCATAGACAAGGTAATGTTTATATGGTAGATTTGAATGATCTATCCAAAATAAACATGCAATGCCTAGTATCCTTGAATGCCAAGATTAATGAGACTAGTTGGCTTTGGTATCGTAGGCTTGCACATATTAGCATGCATTCACTTTCAAAACTTATTAAGAAAGAATTGGTTATCGGTTTACCCAAATTGAACTTTGAAAAGGATAGAATTTGTGATGCATGCCAACTAGGTAAACAAACAAGAGTTTCATTTAAATCTAAAAATATTGTTTCAACTTCTAGGCCATTAGAACTATTGCATATGAATTTATTTGGACCTACTAGAACTACTAGTCTAGGAGAAAAATGATATAGTTTTGTAATTATTGATGATTTCTCTCGCTTTATATGAGTTTTCTTTTTGGCACACAAGGATGAAACTTTTCAAGTTTTCTCTAAATTTTATCAACAAGTCACAAATGAGAAAGATTTTTCAATTCAAAATATTCAAAGCAATCATGGAACCGAATTTAAAAATCAAGATTTTAAAAAATTTTGTGATGAAAAAGGAATAGGCCATAACTTTTCAGCACCTAGGATACCCCAACAAAATGGAATAGTAGAAAGAAAAAATAGAACTATTGAAGAAATGGTCCGTACCATGCTATGTGAAAGCAACCTTCCAAGATACTTTTGGACGGAAGCAATTAACACAGCATGTTACATATTAAATCGTGCTTTAATTAGATAAATTTTAAAGAAAACTCCCTATGAGCTTTGGAAAGGAAAAAAACCAAATATTGCATATTTTTATATTTTTGGTTACCGATGTTTCGTGTTAAACAATGGTAAAGAAAGACTAAAAAAATTTGATGCAAAATCCGATGAAGCGATTTTTCTTGGTTACTCCTCTTCTAGTAAAGCCTTTAGAGTTTTCAACAAAAGAACCTTAGTAGTAGAGGAGTCAATACATGTTGTCTTTGATGAAACTAACGATCTTTCTTCAAGGAAGAATGAAGATTTTGATAATGCAGATCCTCTTATAGAAGGGATAAAGGAGATCACTCTAAAAGATTTAACAATTCAAGATGATGAAGAACATGAAGACAAACAAGATGAGGAAAGTGAAGAACAACAAGAACAACCTCAAGGTACAAATAATCTATCCAAAGAATGGAGGTATGATCATAATCACCCCAAGGAACTAATCATTGGTGATCCTACACATGGTGTAAGAACTCGTTCTTCACTTAAAGATGCATTCAATCATTTTGCTTTTGTCTCTCATCTTGAACCTAAAACTATAGACGAAGCTGAAAAAGATTATAATTGAATTAATGCAATGTAAGAAGAACTTAATCAATTTGAAAGAAATAATGTATGGACCTTAGTATCAAGACCTAAAAATTATTCAATAATTGGCACAAAATGGGTATATAAGAATAAATTGGATGAACATAAAAATGTAATAAGAAATAAAGCAAGATTGGTTGCAAAAGGTTATAATCAAGAAGAAGGAATTGATTTTGATGAGATTTTTGCACCTGTTACTAGATTAGAGGCAATTAGACTTCTACTTGCATATGCTTGCTTTATAAAATTTAAATTATTTTAAATGGATGTCAAAAGTGCTTTTTTAAATGGATATATTGCTGAAGAAGTTTATGTAGAACAACCCTTAGATTTTAAAAATTATGCTTTTTTTAATCATATTTTTAAATTAAATAAAATTCTATATGGTTTGAAACAAGCACACAGGGCTTGGTATGAAAGGCTAAGCAAATTTTTACTTAATAATGGTTTTTTAAGAAAAAATATAGACACAACCCTTTTCATTAAAAGAAATCAAGATGATATATTAGTTATACAAATATATGTTGATGACATTATTTTTGGGTCTACTAATGAAACTCTTTGTCAAGATTTTGCAAAGCTTATGCAGGGGGAGTTCGAGATGAGCATGATGGGAGAACTTACATTCTTCCTCGGACTCTAAATCAAACAAACAAAAGAAGGAATCTCCATCACCCAAAGCAAGTACACAAGAGAATTACTCAAAAGATTTGGAATGGAGAACTCCAAAGCAATTGGCACACCCATGAGCCCATCATGTAAGCTTGACAAGGACGAAGAGGGTAAAAGTGTAGATTTAAAATTTTATAGAGGCATGATTGGTTCTTTATTATATTTAACTACTAGTAGACCTGCTATTATATTTAGTGTTTGCCTTTGTGCTCGCTTTTAATCAAATTCAAAAGAATCACACTTGAATGTAGTTAAAAGAATCCTTAGATATTTAAATGGTACACAAACTCTAGGATTATGATATTCTAAGGATTCATTAATTGACTTAATAGGATATTCAGATGTCGATTTTGCTAGATGTAGATTAGATAGAAAAAATACTAGTGAAACTTGCCAATTTCTTGGAGTTAACCTAATCTCTTGGTTTAGCAAGAAATAAAATTCGGTAGTACTGTCTACGGTCGAGGCTGAATACATTACAACCAGAAGTTGTTGTGCTCAAATCTTGTGGATTAAGCAACAACTCGAAGACTTTGGTATCAAACTTAATGAAACTCCCATAAGATGTGATAACACTAGTGCTATAAATCTCACTAAAAATTCAATTCAACATTCTAGGTCAAAACATATTGAAATCCGACATCATTTCATAAGAGAACATGTCCAAAATAAAGATATAATTTTTGACTATATTTGTATTGAAAAATAATTAGCTGACATCTTTACCAAGGCCTTAAGTGAAGATAGATTTTGTGAAATTAGGAGAGAACTAGGAATCCTTGATCCATATGCTTAAGTGTCTCTCTAATTTCAAGGTATCACTACCAAAAATCCTTTTAGCTTAATTCTCATCTTTTCTTTTGAGCTCAAAAGCTCAAAATTATCATTCTCATAATCAATTTTTGGGTAAACATCCTTCTCCTAATGTTTCAAATTTTTTTGAAATCATTTCATCATTTTTCTGAATTTCTCTGTGCCATGAGTTGACCCCCAGGGTCGACCCTAGGGTAAACTTGTAATAATGACTAAATCCTTCGGGCACTCTCTTTTTGTTGAAAATCTCTCCTTGAGCCAACCCAACTTTTCGCCTTCTTCCTTCCACCAAACCAAAAGTCTCCCTCTCTTCTTCCTCAAATCCAAGTTTTCTCTCAAGATCCTTCTCCCACCGTCTCTCACCCTCTAAATTGCCCTCTTGGAAACAAGTTCCTCCCCTTCTTCTTCTTCATTTGGAGCAATTCGAGCTTACCCTAGACTCTATCCATCTCCTCCAAAATCGGTACATCACTTCTCCAAAATCTTTATCTTTCCACTAAAAACCCTTCATCTCTCCCTCATATTTGCTCTTCTAAGTTCCGTGCTAGTCCTGGCTGCACAAATGGCTCCCAAGATGAAGCTTCCACAGAGGAGGAAATCCATTCGCGAGTTGGAAGAAAGTGTGTGCCGAAAGAGACTAGCAACCGAGACCACTTCTGCTTCAAACCCTGCTCCTGCTTCAGCTCCAGCTACAATTCGGTCACCAATCAGCCCTAGTAAGGTATCCCTCTCTAATAGAAAAGTAGAATCTAGGAAAAATATTGTTTTCAGGTTTTTTGAAAAAGAAGGGTTCACCATTGGATCAAAGATTAATGACCAAGGATGGGAATTTTACTGCTCCTTGAAAAAAATACTTATGTTGTCTTGTCAGAGAGTTTTACCTAAATTTGGGGTACAGCAATGAAACAGTGAAATCCACAGTGAAGGGTGTAGACATTAGCCTAGATCCTATGCTTTTGGGGCAGATTCTTCATTTACCATGTGAGGGGTATACCAACATGGAGCTCCCAGTTAAAGAGGAAGGAATAAATGTTATCCTAGGGAGATCCTTCACTGAAAGTCTGAACAAATTAGAGGCAAAGATTCTTTCTATTGAGATGAGACTACTACACCACATGGTAACTAAATTATTCTTCCCTAGAAGTGGTAGACATGATCTTCTTTCTGATCGGGATATCTGTATTATGTATCATGTGATTACACAAACCCCCCTGAACCTCCCGGTATTGATGTTTGAGGCTATGAGAGAGACCTTGAACAGGTCCAAGGCACACTTGCCTTTTGGAATGGCTCTCACTTTAGTATTTAGGAGGTTCGAAGTTAGCTTTGAGGGGGGACAGTAGCTAGGCTATCTCACTCCGACACTATCAACCGCCATACATTACACCGTATGGGATTTTCTAAAACTAATGGTGGTTGGACAAAAGGTGTGAAAGAGAGAGCTGAGGATAGAGCAGAGGAGGAAGGACCATCCTCACCCCTCCGTGATCATAGGGTAGTATCACCAGATATTCAGTTTATTTTTGACCACGAGGCTGGCCCGTCAGAGTCTGCGAGGAGGCATACTTCAGTTCAGCAGTCGGACAGCTGAGCACATCCTTCAGAGTTCAGATTAGCAGATGATCAGATCGAGATCATCCCAGCATGTAGCATCCATTCTATCTCGACAGTTTGGTACTTCACTTTTTGCATAGGGATCGACATCTCAGGATGTATCTGATCAGACACTGATCCCTCACATTTCTACTATCTTCCAGATGATTACTGATCAGTCAGTACATATTGAGCAGCTTGAGGGTTGTATATTGAGACTGACTAGTAGAGTACTTGACTTGCAGGGGCAAGTGTTAGCTCTAGCCCATCCACAGCCGCATGAGGACATCACAGAGATCTCAGACCTATCTGCGGAGGCGGCCAGACTGTGAGGAGTCTTAGAGAGTAGTTTTGACTTCCTAAGGAGAGAGATCAGGGGCTCTAGTGAACATGCTTATACTCAGTTCAGTATCCTGCTACAGTCTGTTTCGAGAGCCTTGAATCTTCGGGACACCATCAGACTCTCACTCGTAGCTCAGTCCATAGCTTCTCAGCCTTCAGGATCTTCTCACCCCTCTTCTCGTGCTGGCACCTCTACCCGTGGCCGAGACCGACGCAGTCGAGGTCGAGCTCACGGATATGATCCTTCATCTCCTCATCCTATCTCTGATTCATCAGACTCCGATCCTTCCAGTCATGATATCTATTAGATCCAGTGTAGTCTGTCCTTTCTTTTGTTTTTTGTCTAGGATCTATCTTGTGGGCTATGTAATGTGTTGACTGATTGACTCTTGGATAGTTTCTATCCATGAATTTTGTACTCTAAGTTGACTCATATATATTGAAACACCTATGTATTCAGTCACTTTTTGAATATATATATAGATACTTTCACCCTCAATGAATGTTTATGAATGTGAATCGAATTGCTTTTAATTATGAGATATGAAAAATAACTTATGTTGGGTATAAAATACCCACAGCCGAAACCCACGGCGGAACCGCCATCAGCAAGTACAGCTCCGCCCGGACTCCTACGGGAGCCGGACTCTGCCGCCAGCATCAGAACAGCTCCGCCCGGACTCCCACGGGAGTCGGGCCCCGCTCTCAGTATCAACTGCTGGTAAGCTCAATCCGGACTCTTATCAGAGCCGGACTTCACCCTTGACTTTGTTTGCAGCGCAGCTCCGCCCGGACTCCTACGGGAGCCGGGCTCCACCGACGACATCAGCACTGCTCCGCCTGGACTCCTACGGGAGCCGGGCTCCGCCGCCATCAGCAAGCACAGCTCTGCCCGGACTCCTACGAGAGCCGGGCTCCACCGCCATCAGCAAGTGCAGCTCCGCCCGGACTCCTACGGGAGCCGGGCTCCACCGCCATCAGCAAGCGCAGCTCCACCCGGACTCCTACGGGAGCCGGGCTCCACCGCCATCAGCAAGTGCAGCTCCGCCCGGACTCCTACGGGAGCCGGACTCCGCCGCCAACATCAAAACAGCTCCGCCCGGACTCCTACGGGAGCCGGGCTCCGCTCTCAATATCAATTGCTGGTAAGCTCAATCCGGACTCCTATCAGAGCCGGACTTCACCCTTGACTTTGTTTGCAGTGCAGCTCCGCCCGGACTCCTACGGGAGCCGGGCTCCACCGACGATGTCAGCACAGCTCCGCCCGGACTCCTACGGGAGCCGGGCTCTGCCGCCATCAGCACAGCTCCGCCCGGACTCCTACGGGAGCCGGACTCCGCCGCCGACATCAGAACAGCTCCGCCCGGACTCCTACGGGAGCTGGGCTCCGCTCACGACGGCTCCGACCATTGCCGAGCTTCAATCGACAGATCCACGCCCCCTGACAGGATCTCAAAATGGCTGCGACCCTGCTCCACCTCCTGTGGCGGACTCCACGCAGTATCATCATTCTCTGACAAGCCGCAGCAGCCATAGCCGCCCTGCTCCACTTCCTGTGGCGGACTCCGCACAGCTCCATTATCCCCCTGGCAGGCCACAGTAACGGCCACGAACCTGCTCCACCTCCTGCGACGGATACCATGCGATTCTCCTGACGACGGACGCTGCTCCACCCCTCATAACGGATTCCACATGGCAAGTCGAGGTGATGCCCACATGTCTGCTCCATTATCTTTCGCAATCAATTCCCCTGACCGTGGGCGGCCCACTACCAAGCGGTTACACACGTCGCCATCAGTCCGTTGCCACCCCCGCCTATAAAAGGGCGGACTCTGATACGTTATTTTTTAAGCTCTTTTGCCTTATCTCAAAACTTTGCTAAATTCTCCGTTCGAGCACTCCTTTCTTGTTGAGGCAGAGAACTGACTTGAGCGTCGGAGGGTCTTGCCGGAGCAATCCCACCTCCGGTTTAGACTTCCCTTGCAGGTCCCGGCGGTGACCGCGGCTTCCTCAACTCCAGCTTCTCCGGTGCAGGCGGATTTTTGCACCAACAGGATTGGCGCTAGAGGAAGGGGTTTGTCTTCGCAGCACCCTTGTTCTTGAAGGAGCGCTCAACGGAGCCACCTCCGGCCATCTCTCCGTCATCTACTCCTAATCCTCCCCCGCGAGATCGACACCCGATGCCTCCACGCAGGGTGTCCACCCGGCGGTCCACGGCCTCCGCGGCCAGATCTCAGGCTCTGGCCTCCCCTCCCGTTTCTCAGCCAGCTCCTCCTCCCCCTCCGACGACGGCGGTCGGCATGGAGCAGTTTGACTTGCTGGCGCAGCAGGTCAAGGGCCTCATCGAGGCCGTACAGGCGATGCAGCAGCAGCTGCCGCAGGTGTCAGCGCATCCGGAAGGGGCATCTCCGGAATGCCAGAACCCGACGGTGGGGCGGGCCACCTGGGCCAGCCGCCCCGTCCTTCCCGAGAAGGCGAATCCAAGGGTGGAGAGCCCTCAGTCGGACCACGACTCCACCCCTGGGAGATCCCTGCCCCCGTTCTGCCAAAGGACCCTCGAGACTCGAAGTCGAGAGGATTTTCTGGACCGGAGGCTCCAGGAGATGAACCGACGGATCGAAGAACTCCGCCATGTGCCTCCCGCTTACGGTGAGGATATCTGCACTGACCCTCCCTTCTCCCAAATGATTATGCAGGAACCGATCCCGCCGAATTTCAAGCTCCCCTAGTTTGAAAGCTACGACGGGACGTCAGACCCGGTGGACCACCTGGAGGCCTTCCGAACGATGATGCTGCTTCATGGTGCCCCCGACGCCATCTTGTGCCGGGCTTTCCCGTCTACTTTGAAGGGAGCAGCAAGAAACTGGTACTCGGCACTGAAGCCGGGTACCATCTTCTCCTTCGACCAAATGAGCCACCAATTCGTGGCCCATTTTGTCAGCAGCCGACGTCCCCAGAAAGGTTCGGAGTCCCTCATCAACATCAAGCAGAGGGAAGGGGAGTCCATACGGGCCTACATCAACCGCTTCAACATCGCGGCGTTGGAGGTCCGGAACTTGGACCAGTCGGTTGCCATGGCCGCCCTGAAAGGTGGCCTTCAGAAGAATGATCTCTTGTACTCCCTGGAGAAGAAGTACCCCAGGGATTTTGCTGATCTGCTGGCTCGGGCTGAAGGATACGCCCGAGCGGAAGAGGCCTTCAAGATGAAGGATGAAGAGACTGCGAGGGAGCGTCAGGCGGGAGATTCTGGCAAGCCCGCAGTTGAGAAGAGGCCAAGGGAAGTCCGGCCTCGCTCCCGATCCCCTCCTGGGCACAAGCGCGCCCATACTCCACCCCGGGCACGCAGGCAGAGAAGCCCGGACAACAGGTTTCGGCGGGGTTCCCCGCCAGGGAAGTTCCACAGCTACGCCCCCCTCAATGCCTCGAAGGCCCAGGTACTGATGGAGGTCAGGGAGCTGATCTCTAGGCCGGAGAGGATGCGCACGCACCCCGGGAAGCGCAACCCCAACAAGTTCTGCCTCTACCACCGCGACCACGGCCATGACACCGAAGAGTGCATCCAGCTCCAGGACGAGATCGAAGAGCTCATCCGGCGAGGTCGGCTCGACAGATTCATCCACCGCAGGCCTGAGGGTAGAGGAGACCGGCCAAGAGCCCTCCCACCGCCCGAACCGCAGAAGAGGGAGGAGCAGCCCGGGGATCGGCCTCCTATCGGGACCATCGACTCCATCGCAAGAGGGCCTCAAGGAGGAGCGGGAGAACTGTAAATGTATTGCTTACTGTTTCGTTTTGAATCTACTTTTCTTTCTAGCTAACGCACTCCTCCTGCTTAACGCGGATGTATTATGACTGGATATGACCTCTCCAAAAAACAACGGTCATGTCAGGAGCAGGAGGAGAACCTCGTCCTGACATGAGCAAAGTCAAAGGCTCGGTTCTTTTAGACCGGATGGGGGGAGAGGCCTTACAACGCCCTAATGTGCCCCCACAGCCCTGTTAGGGACAGGAGGAAAACCTCGCCCTAACTTGAGCAAAGTCAAAGGCCCGGTTCTTTTAGACCGGATGGGGGGAGAGGCCTTACAATGCCCTAATGTGCCCCACAGCCCTGTTAGGGACAGGAGGAAAACCTCGCCCTAACTTGAGCAAAGTCAAAGGCCTGGTTCTTTTAGACCGGATGGGGGGAGAGGCCTTGCAATGCCCTAATGTGCCCCCATAGCCATGTCAGGAACAGGAGGAGAACCTCATCCTGGCATGAGCAAAGTTGAAGGCCCAGTTCTTTTAGACCGGATGGGGGGAGAGGCCTTGCAACGCCCTAATGTGCCCCATAGCCATGTCAGGAACAGGAGGAGAACCTCATCCTGGCATGAGCAAAGTTGAAGGCCCGGTTCTTTTAGACCGAAGGGGGGAGAGGCCTTACAGCGCCCTAACGCGCCCCCACAAGCCAGGCTGATAACGAGAACCTCGCGCCGGCTCAAGCAAAATGGAAGACCCAGACTCCTACTAGAGACGGGTTCCGCCGTCAAGGTAAACTCCACCCAGACTCCTACGGGAGCCGGATTCTGCCGCCAAGGTAAACTTCACCCGGACTCCTACGGGAGTCGGGTTTCATCGCCCAGGTAAGCTTCACCCGGACTCCTACGGGAGCCGGGTTCCGCCGCCAAGGTAAAGCTCCACCCTGACTCCTACGGGAGCCGGGTTCCGCCGCCAAGGTAAAGCTCCACCCGGACTCCTACGGGAGCCGGGTTCCGCCGCTGAGGTAAAGCTCCACCCGGACTCCTACGGGAGCCGGGTTCCACCGCCAGGTAAAGCTCCACCCGGACTCCTACGGGAGCTGGGTTCCGCCGCCAAGGTAAAGCTTCACCCGGACTCCTACGGGAGCCGGGTTCCGCCGCCAAGGTAAAGCTTCACCCGGACTCCTACGGGAGCCGGGTTCCGCCGCCATGTAAAGCTTCACCCGGACTCCTACGGGAGCCGGGTTCCACCGCCAAGGTAAAGCTTCACCCGGACTCCTACGGGAGCCGGGTTCTGCCGCCATGTAAAGCTTCACCCGGACTCCTACGGGAGCCGGGTTCCGCCGCCAAGGTAAACTTCACCCGGACTCCTACGGGAGCCAGGTTCCGCCGCCAGGAAAGCTTCACCCGGACTCCTACGGGAGCCGGGTTCCGCCGCCACGGTAAACTTCACCCGGACTCCTACGGGAGCCGGGTTCCGTCCCCAAGAAAGACTTCGCCCGGGCTCCTAAGAAAGCCGGGCTCCATCCGCCACTTCGCCAGCATGGGTTAAAAACGGTGACGAGGCTCGGCCACATGACGAGATCGGATGGAAGGGAAGAGCCCTTTCCCATGACGACCTCTAAGCCAAACGGGCCAAACAACGAGAAGGGGTCAACGAACGACAATATTGGTGCTACGCACGGACAAGGTAACACAAAATGCTTTTTTCTCATTTCCGATATATGTACTACAGGGCCAGGACGGCCAGAAAAAAGAGGGACAAAACGACAAGAAAAGAAAAGGGGGCAGCTACAAAAAGGGGGTGACTACAAAAGAACTCTAAGGAGGTCCTGCTCCCTCTAACATAGGGTGATCACCTCCATCCCCCGACCAGGACTGCCTCAGGGTCTCCACCGTTTCCTCTAGTTCTTCCTTCTTTTGCAGCATATCCTGGAGCACCTGACGAAGTCGTCGGCTCTCAGCCTCCGCTTCTCGATGCCACTTCCGCAAAACTTCGGACTCCGCCTCTGCGTCCGCGACGGCCTTCCGCTCAAGTCCCAGTTGGATTTTTACTTGTTGAAGCTCAGCTGTCTTCTCCCCAAGGGAGACAGAAATCCCTTCGACAGAGCCTCTCAGGGCTTGGAGCTCTTCGTTATCTTGGGCGTTAGCAAGCTGCGCCCTAGTAACCAACTGCCTCTGGAGACGGACTACCTCGTCCGCCGCTCGACGGAATCTCCCCTTGTGCTCCTCTACCTGTCGGTGCCAGCTGGCCCGCTGCACATCGTGGCTCATCTCAGCGTCTTGAAGCTGCCTCTGGAGGTCGGAAACTTTTTGTGACCATATCTGCTCATCCCGCACTGTGAGCCAGGATGAGTTTCCTTCTAGCTGGCCGATCCTCCTCTTGGCAGCCGACAGCTCCACTTTAAGGGCGCTGATCCTGGCTTCTTGAGCCCAAGTTCGGTCGCTGGCGCTCTTCGTGCATTCTTCGAGCTCCTTCGCAAAGTTCGCCTTCCTCCGGCTGTAGTCCATGATTGCCTTCACTTGGAGACTACTGAAGTGGGCGGCCTCAGCGGCGGCCTCGGAGTAGCATTTTTTCGCTTGGCAGAGCTCGCCCTCCGACTTTTTCAACTTCTTCGTCAGGTGGAGGACCTCCTTTTTTAGCCGTTGGATAGTTGACTTCAGCGGGACCCCCAGGGGCAAGGGAAGTGCTTCGGCAGGACACTGCCATCGGAAGATGCAAACGTCAGAGACCAACTCTTTACAAGAAGAAAGGCAGAAAAGAAGAAGCAGGAGGAAGGAAAGGCCATCCACAATAAGAAGTTCGACTTTATTGATTAATTTTGAAGACAAGCGGAAAGGAAATATGGCGACAAAAGAAAGATACAAGATCGGAGGTCTCAGACCTCGGGGGCAGGGGTGGAGAGCTCGACGCGGGGGGCGCGACTGCGACAGCAGTGGACGGAGGGGCGGCCTCGTCGTCAGACTCCTCCAAAAAGCCGAGATCAAGGTCGGGATATCTGCTGGCCATCCTCTCTCGGCAGAGCTCGAACCCCTTGGTGAACGCCTCCAGGCCGAACTGGACGTTCAGCTCCCTCATCTCCGCGGAGGTCTTGAACTCCTCCACTGCAAGGGTCCTGGCCTCCGAGACCAGAACCGGGGTTTGCTCGGCCAGATGGGCGACCTCGGCCTCCGCCTTCCTTGCCGACTCCTCCAGACTTCGCCTCTCCTCCTCCCGGACTCGCCTTTCCTCTTCCCGGTCTTGTCACTCTATCTCCAGAGCCTCCCGGAGGGCGGCCACCTCGACCGTCTTCGCTTGAAGACGAGCAACCTCATCTTGGCAGCGCTCCTCCGCCCGAAGAAGATCCCTTCTCATGCGGCCTGACGCCTCAACATAGGCGAAGAGCTGGTGCCCGATCTACAAAGACAGATAGAGAATTACAACAAAGACCGAGCAACTGTGCAAATAAAAATCCGCTTATCTCAAGAAAGGACCCCAAGGTGTCCCAGGCCCGCTGCTCGGGATCGGCATGGTCGATCCTCTCCACGACATCGGACAGGATGCAACCATCGAGCAGCCGATGGATCAGGGCCTTGTCGTTGAAGGGCTTCTCCGATCCCCCCTCGGAGCAGACGGACTCGTCTGCAGCGGCTCGGTGGCTGCTCGGCCTGCGGGCCATCGATTTTCTCCTCCTCCCCGCGGCAGGTGCCTCCGCGGGGCGGACCTCCGGAATGGGGACCCCAGTCGGTGGGCTCCCTGAGGGAGCCCGGGGGGCCACTGGCTCGGCATCCGAAGGAATGTCGATTGCCGGGGTCGCCTGGACGGGCGTGGCCAAGCTCGTCTCCTCCACCCTGGCCCTCTTCGCCGAGCCAGAAGTCGTCGCGCCCCTTCCTTTTCTGGGCTCTCATGGCCTTGACGAGCATTCGCGTGGCTTCGGCGTCCATTGCTAAAAAAAAAAAAAAAAAAAAAAAAAAAAAAAGGGGAAAAGAAAAGAAGAAGGAAAAGCAGCACCAATCAGTCCAAAAAAAAAAAAAAAAAGAAGAGAAGAAGAAGAAAGAGAAAAGAGAAAGAGAAAAGAGGAAAAAGGAAAAAGGAGAGAGAAAGGAAGAGAGGGAAGAAGAAGACAAGAAAAGGAAAGATGTATACTTGCTGGATCTTTAGGGCTCAGGCCGATGTTGAAGAGAAGCGGCTCCCTCAGTAGGTTTGGAAGGGAAGGAGCGGGGTAACTCAGGAGCTTCTGGGCGGCCTGAAGGTCGTCCTCTCCCAGGCCGGGAGCCCGGCGGACGGAATCCCTCAGAGACCCCCAAGGGGGCAGGCCCAATTCCAGGGTCGGGCAGTAAATGAAGAGAAATTTCCCCTTCCAGTTGTGAATCGAAGAAGGGGCGCCCTTCAACAACCCCTTCTTACCGAACTGGGGGGAGAAGTACCACCAATCCTTCACTGAAGGATGGCGTTTGAAAGTGTAGAAATGTCTGAACAGGGAGAGGGAAGGCTGGACCTCGGCTATGTGACAGAGGGAGAGAAACCCTATCAGAAACCTAAAGGAATTCGGGGCGACAAGAGCGAGAGAAATGTCTAAGAAACGAAAGAAGGCGGCAACAAAAGCTGGAAGCGAAAGCCGGAGTCCGGCACGGAATGCCTCCTGGTACAAACAAAAGCGACCAGGAGGGGGAGCGCTGGCCCGGTCGGAGGGGCCAGGAAGCTCCAGATCGTACTCTGAAGGGACCCCGTACCGAGCCCTTATCAGGAGAAGTTCGTCCGGAGTCGACGAACAAGGAATGGCGCCCGGTGCGAAGACCGGGCGAGACCCTGCCCCAAACGCGGGTTCGTCCGCAGAGACAGGGGCCTGGGGGTTTGAAGCAGAAGAACTCCCAGAACTTACGGGGGCAGAAGAATCGGAAGACATTTTTCTTTGGGGGAGAACCTAAAGGGCCCTAGAAAAGCAAGCCGAGAAAGGAGGGAGACACCGGAAGTCAACTCAGGAGAGGGCACGAAAGAAGTGGAAGGAGGAGAGGACCCTAAGCGGTAAGAAGGAGAAGGTGGGCACTAACCTATCTTGCTCTGGGGGCCTGGGGAGCGAGAAACGGAAGGCGCCTACGGCTCGAGAGGGCATTCGCTAGAGCAGGACTCTCGGGGAGATGACAGACGCCGGCAAGAAATCAGAAGCGGAGTGGGATGCCTGAAAGGGGGGAGGACGGGTTTAAATAGACCCTGGGATCCGGCGCCATAATGATCTCGAATCCCCCAGGCCAGTCCGCCTCCGACACGTGTCCCACTCCCCATGGCAGACGACTGAAGGCGGCTGGCGGTTGGCAGGGCCATAATTGCACCGTACCTAGGTCAGCGTACCTGCAGGGTCTTCGAAGCATCCCCTCGTACCGCCCCAATTCGAAAAGACTCCGGCACGCGCTCATTTAATGCCGAAATATCTGGGAGCGGCAGGGCGCGGGATTCGAAGGGACGGTTCCGGCTGTACTTCTGTGTACTTCCTTCATTTGAAATTCAAAACTTCGATGTAGGGGGACTGGTGTTGGGTATAAAATACCCACAGCCGAAACCCACGGCGGAACCGCCATCAGCAAGTACAGCTCCGCCCGGACTCCTACGGGAGCCGGACTCCGCCGCCAGCATCAGAACAAGCTCCGCCCGGACTCCCACGAGAGCCGGGCCCCGCTCTCAGTATCAACTGCTGGTAAGCTCAATCCGGACTCTTATCAGAGCCGGACTTCACCCTTGGACTTTGTTTGCAGCGCAGCTCCGCCCGGACTCCTACGGGAGCCGGGCTCCACCGACGACATCAGCACAGCTCCGCCGGACTCCTACGGGAGCCGGGCTCCGCCGCCATCAGCAAGCGCAGCTCCGCCCGGACTCCTACGGGAGCCGGGCTCCACCGCCATCAGCAAGCGCAGCTCCACCCGGACTCCTACGGGAGCCGGGCTCCACCGCCATCAGCAAGTGCAGCTCCGCCCGGACTCCTACGGGAGCCGGACTCCGCCGCCAACGTCAAAACAGCTCCGCCCGGACTCCTACGGGAGCCGGGCTCCGCTCTCAATATCAATTGGCTGGTAAGCTCAATCCGGACTCCTATCAGAGCCGGACTTCACCCTTGACTTTGTTTGCAGCGCAGCTCCGCCCAGACTCCTACGGGAGCCGGGCTCCACCGACGACGTCAGCACAGCTCCGCCCGGACTCCTACGGGAGCCGGGCTCTGCCGCCATCAGCACAGCTCCGCCCGGACTCCTACGGGAGCCGGACTCCACCGCTGACATCAGAACAGCTCCGCTCGGACTCCTACGGGAGTCGGGCTCCGCTCACGATGGCTCTGACCATTGCCGAGCTTCAATCGACAGATCCACGCCCCCTGACAGGATCTCAAAACGGCCGCGACCCTGCTCCACCTCCTGTGGCGGACTCCACGCAGTATCATCATTCCCCTGACAAGCCGCAGCAGCCATAGCCGCCCTGCTCCACTTCCTGTGGCGGACTCCGCACAGCTCCATTATCCCCCTGGCAGGCCACAGTAACGGCCACGAACCTGCTCCACCTCCTGCGACGGATACCATGCGATTCTCCTGACGACGGACGCTGCTCCACCCCTCATAACGGATTCCACGTGGCAAGTTGAGGTGATGCCCACGTGTCTGCTCCATTATCTTTCGCAATCAATTCCCCTGACCGTGGGCGGCCCACTACCAGGTGGTTACACACGTCGCCATCAGTCCGTTGCCTCCCCCGCCTATAAAAGGGGGGACTCAGATACGTTATTTTTTAAGCTCTTTTGCCTTATCTCAAAACTCTGCTAAATTCTCCCGTTCGAGCACTCCATTCTTGTTGAGGCAGAGAACTGACTTGAGCGTCGGAGGGTCTTGCCGCAGCAACCCCACCTCCGGTTTAGACTTCCCTTGCAGGTCCCGGCGGCGACCGCGGCTTCCTCAACTCCAGCTTCTCCGGCGCAGGCGGATTTTTGCACCAAACAACTTATATTTGTTGTGAAATACTATAAATTGTAATATCTTCTAAATAAGCAAATTGATATATCTTTTACGTTTGCATATTGAGGGGGAGTAAAACCATAAGCAATAGAGAAATAAGCAATCAAAGAAGGGGGCTAAAGAAGTAAAATTAATCCCATCAAAAAGGGAGAATAGAGAAAATTTGTCTTTAAAAAAGGGAGTAGAGAATCTTAGTTGATGCTGTCAAAAAGGAGGAGTAGAGAATCAAAATCAAGATTGAGCAATAAGCAATAAAGAATGAGCAATAAGTAAATTGTTAAGCAAATGGACACATGTGTCAAAGAATCAAAATCATCCGCTTTTTTTTCTAAGCAAATAAACTTATAAGTAAATTTAAATTTTTAGCAAATTTCAAATTTATCTTCAAACTGCTTATGATGCATTTCGTTCAAATACTTGGCCATAATATTTAGGTGATACATCTTCATAAATTTGAAATTTATGTTCAATACTTTATATATGCTTTTGCTCAAGTGTTTTGTCATCATCAAAAAGGGAGAGATTGTTGCTCTTGAATTGATTTTGATGATTACAAAGTATTTGAGAGGTTTCTAATGATTTTGGCTTGAAAAAGGACTTATTGCATTTTAGGGGCAAAATCATAATTTTATCA